>NC_084531.1:26911207-27211207 GCF_024500275.1 Phycodurus eques
GACTATGTGGCCTAATTGAGACGGCGTCTGACTTCGGATCAGAAGATTAAGGGGTTGAGTCCCTTCATGGTCGAGTATGTTTAGCTTCTGTATTGAGACTGGCAAGAGTATTGTCGTTTATAAATTGGTGGCTCATTTCTCTCGAATAGTTGTCAATGAGGGGATTCTCATGGTACAGTAAGAGGGCATGTGGCCTAATGGAGAAGGTGTCTAACTTTGGATCAGAAGATTGAGGGTTTGAGTCCCTTCATCATCCAGGGTCTTGAGCTTTGGAAAAGATGTGCTCTTCCTCAACACACAGTGATCCTCTCGCATGGGATGTTTTGTTTTTATGTCCTCATTGTCAATTCCAGTGATTGCAGTCAATGACTATGTGGCCTAATGGCGAGGGTGTCTGTCTTCGGATCAGAAGATTAAGGGTTTGAGTCCCTTCATGGTCAAGGCTCTTTAGCTTTGAAAATGACAATTTGAAATACATTAAGACTATCCAAATGACTATGTGGCCTAATGGAGAAGGCGTCTGACTTCGGATCAGAAGATTGAGGGTTTGAGTCCTTTCATGGTCGAGGCTCTTTAGCTTTGAAAATGACAATTTGAAATACATTAAGACTATCCAAATGACTATGTGGTCTAATGGAGAAGGCGTCTGACCTCGGATCAGGAGATTGAGGGTTAAAGTCCCTTCATGGTCAAGGGTCTTTAGCTTCGGAAAAGATGTGCTCTTCCTCAACACACATGTCCTCATTGTCAATTCCAGTGATTACAGAAAATGACTTTGTGGCCTAATGGAGAAGGTGTCTGACTTCGGATCAGAAGATAAAGGGTTCGAGTCCCTTCATTGTCAAGCATGTTTAGTTTCTGTATTGAGACTGGCAATAGAGTTGTGTTTTTGAGTGGCTTATTTCTGTCATGATTGTCAATGCGGGGATTCTGATGGTACAATAAGTGGCCATGTGGCCTAATGGATAAGGTGTCTGACTTTGGATCAGAAGATTGAGGGATTGAGTCCCTTCATGGTCAATGCTCTTCAGCTTTGTAAATGACATTTTGCAATACATCAAGATGATGCAAGTGTCCATGTGGACAAGTGGAGAAGGCGTCTGACTTCGGATCAGAAGATTGAGGGTTCGAGTCCGTTCGTTGTCGGGCATGTTTCGTTTCTGTATTGAGACTGGCAATTGTATTGTGTTTTATATATTGGCATGGCTTATTTCTCTGTCATGATTGTCAATGAGGGAGTTCTGATGGTACAGTAAGTGGCCATGTGGCCTAATGGATAAGGTGTCTGACTTCGGATCGGAAGATTGAGGGTTCGAGTCCCTTCATGGTCAAGTATGTTCAGTTACTATATTGAGACTTGCAATTGTATTGTGTTTTACATATTGGCATGGCTGATTTCTATGTCATGATTGTCAATGAGGGGATTCTGATGGTACAGAATGTGGCCTAATGGATAAGGCGTCTGACTTCGGATCAGAAGATTGAGGGTTCGAGTCCCTACATGGTCAAGGGTTTTTAGCTTCGGAAAAGATGTGCTCTTCCTCAACACACAAAGATCTTCTCGCATGGGATGTTTTGTTTCTATGTCCTCATTGTCAATTCCAGTGATTACACTAAATGACTATGTGGCCTAATGGAGAAGGCGTCTGACTTCGGATCAGAAGATTGAGGGTTCGAGTTCCTTCATGGTCGAGCATGTTTAGTTTCTGTATTGAGACTGGCAAGAGTATTATCTTTTATAAATTGGTGGCTTATTTCTCTCTCATAGTTGTAAATGAGGGGATTCTCATGGCACAGTAAGAGGCCATATGGCCAAATGGAGAAGGTGTCTGACTTCGGATCAGAAGATTGAGGGTTCGAGTCCCTTCGTGGTCGAGGGTCTATAGGTTCGGAAATGGGAAAAGATGTGCTCTTCCTCAACATACAGAGATCTTCTCACATGGGATGTTTTGTTTCTATGTCCTCATTGTCAATTCCAGTGATTACAGGAAATGACGATGTGGCCTAATGGAGAAGGCACCTGACTTTGGATCAGAAGATTGAGGGTTTGAGTGCCTTCATGGTCGAGCATGTTTAGTTACTGTATTGAGACTGGCAATTGTATTGTGTTTTAGATATTGGCATGGCTTGTTTCTCTGTCATGATTGTCAATGCGGGGATTCTGATGGTACAACAAGTGGCCATGTGGCCTAATGGATAAGGCGTCTGACTTCGGATCAGAAGATTGAGGGTTCGAGTCCCTTCATCGTCAAGCATGTTTAGTTTCTGTATTGAGACTGACAATGGAGTTGTGTTTTACATATTGGCATGGCTTATTTGTCTGTCATGATTGTCAATGAGGGGGTTCTGATGGTACAATAAGTGTCCATGTGGCCTAATGGAGAAGGCGTCTGACTTCGGATCAGAAGATTGAGGGTTCGAGTCCCTTCATGGTCAAGGGTTTTTAGCTTCAGAAAAGATGTGCTCTTCCTCAACACACAAAGATCTACTCGCATGGGATGTTTTGTTTCTATGTCCTCATTGTTAATTCCAGTGTTTGGACTAATTGACGATGTGGCCTAATGGAGAAGGCGTCTTACTTCGGATCAGAAGATTGAGGGTTCGAGTCCCTTCATGGTCGAGCGTGTTTAGTTTCTGTATTGAGACTGGCAAGAGTATTGTGTATTATAGTCGTGGCTTATTTCTCTGTCCTCGTTGTCAACGAGGGGATTCTGATCATACAGTAAATGACTATGTGGCCTAATGGCGAAGGTGTCTGACTTCGGATCAGAAGTTTGAGGGTTCGAGTCCCTTCATGGTCAAGGGTTTTTAGCTTCGGAAAAGATGTGCTCTTCCTCAACACACACAGATCTTCTCGCATGGGATGTTTTGTTTCTATGTGCTCATTGTCAATTCCAGTGGTTACAGTAAACGACTATGTGGCCTAATGGAGAAGGCGCCTGACTTCGGATCAGAAGATTGAGGGTTCGAGTCCCTTCATGGTCGAGCATGTTTAGTTTCTGTATTGAGACTGGCAATAGAGTTGTGTTTTTTAGTGGCTTATTTCTATGTCATTATTGTCAATGAGGGGAAACTGATGGCACAACAAGTGTCCATGTGGCCTAATGGAGAAGGCGTCTGACTTCGGATCAGAAGATTGAGGGGTCGAGTGCCTTCACGGTCAAGGGTATTTAGCTTCAGAAAAGATGTGCTCATTCTCAACACACAAAGATCATCTCGCAAGGGATGTTTTGTTTCAATGTGCTCATTGTCAATTCCAGTGATGACAGTAAATGACTATGTGGCCTAATGGAGAAGGCACTTGACTTCGGATCAGAAGATTGAGGGTTTGAGTCCCTTAATGGTCGAGCATGCATATTTTCTGTATTGAGACTGGCAAGAGTATTGTGTATTATAGTCGTGGCTTATTTCTCTGTCCTCGTTGTCAATGAGGGGATTCTGACAGTACAACAAGTGGCCATGTGGCCTAATGGATAAGGCGTCTGACTTCGTATCAGAAGATTGAGGGTTCGAGTCCCTTCATGGTCAAGGGTTTTTAGCTTCGGAAAAGATGTGCTCTCGTTTCTGTATTGAGACTGGCAAGAGTATGACCTTTTATAAATTGGTGGCTTATTTCTCTCTCATAGTTGTCAATGAGGGGATTCTCATGGCACAATAAGAGGCCATATGGCCTAATGGAGAAGGTGTCTGACTTCGGATCAGAAGATTGAGGGTTCGAGTCCCTTCATGGTCAAGTATGTTTAGTTACTGTATTGAGACTCGCAATTGTATTGTGTTTTCCATATTGGCATGGCTTATTTCTCTGTCATGATTGTCAATGAGGGGATTCTGATGGTACAGTAAGTGGCCATGTGGCCTAATGGAGAAGTTGTCTGACTTCGGATCAGACGACTGAGGGGTCGAGTCCCTTCATGGTCGAGCATGTTTAGTTTCTGTATTGAGACTGGGAATCGTATTGTGTTTCACATATTGGCATGGCTTATTTCTCTGTCATGATTGTCAATGAGGGGATTCTGATGGTACAGTAAGTGCCCATGTGGCCTAATGGAGAAGTTGTCTGACTTTGGATCAGAAGATTGAGGGTTCGAGTCCCTTCATCGTCAAGGGTCATTATCTTCGGAAAAGATGTGCTCTTCCTCAACACACAGAGATCTTCTCGCATGGGATGTTTTGTTTCTATGTCCTCATTGTCAATTCCAGTAATTGCACTAAATGACTATGTGGCATAATGGAGAAGGCGTCTGACTTCGGATCAGAAGATCGAGGGTTCGAGTCCCTTCATGGTCGAGCGTGTTTAGTTTCTGTATTGAGACTGGCAAGAGTATTGTGTATTATAGTCGTGGCTTATTTCTCTGTCCTCGTTGTCAACGAGGGGATTCTGATCATACAGTAAGTGGCCATGTGGCCTAATGGAGAAGGCGTCTGACTTCGGATCAGAAGATTGAGGGTTCGAGTCCCTTCACCGTCAAGGGTTTTTAGCTTCAGAAAAGATCTGCTCTTTCTCAACACACAAAGATCATCTCGCATGGGATGTTTTGTTTCAATGTGCTCATTGTCAATTCCAGTGATTACAGTAAATGACTATGTGGCCTAATGGAGAAGGCGTCTGACTTCGGATAAGAAGGTTGCGGGTTCGAGTCCCTTCATGGTCGAGCATGTTTAGTTTCTGTATTGAGACTGGCAAGAGTATTGTGTATTATAGTCGTGGCTTATTTCTCTGTCCTCGTTGTCAACGAGGGGATTCTGATCATCCAGTAAGTGGCCGTGTGGCCTAATGGAGAAGGTGTCTGACTTCGGATCAGAAGATTGAGGGTTCGAGTCCCTTCATGGTCAAGTATGTTTAGTTACTGTATTGAGACTCGCAATTGTATTGTGTTTTACATATTGGCATGGCTGATTTCTCTGTCATGATTGTCAATGAGGGGATTCTGATGGTACAAAATGTGGCCTAATGGATAAGGCGTCTGACTTCGGATCAGACGATTGAGTGTTACAGTCCTTTCATAGTCGAGCATATTTAGTTTCTGTATTGAGACTGGCAAGAGAGTTGTGTTTTTTAGTGGCTTATTTCTATGTCATTATTGTCAATGAGGGGAATCTGATGGCACAACAAGTGTCCATGTGGCCTAATGGAGAAGGCGTCTGACTTCGGATCAGAAGATTGAGGGGTCGAGTCCCTTCACAGTCAAGGGTATTTAGCTTCAGAAAAGATGTGCTCATTCTCAACACACAAAGATCATCTCGCAAGGGATGTTTTGTTTCAATGTGCTCATTGTCAATTCCAGTGATGACAGTAAATGACTATGTGGCCTCATGGACAAGGCACTTGACTTCGGATCAGAAAATTGAGGGTTCGAGTCCCTTAATGGTCGAGCATGCTTATTTTCTGTATTGAGACTGGCAAGAGTATTGTGTATTATAGTCGTGGCTTATTTCTCTGTCCTCGTTGTCAACGAGGGGATTCTGATCATCCAGTAAGTGGCCGTGTGGCCTAATGGAGAAGGCGTCTGACTTCGGATCAGAAGATTGAGGGTTCGAGTCCCTTCATTGTCAAGATTGTTTAGTTTCTGTATTGAGACTGACAATGGAGTTGTGTTTTCTATATTGGCATGGCTTATTTCTCTGTCATGATTGTCAATGAGGGGATTCTGACAGTACAACAAGTGGCCATGTGGCCTAATGGATAAGGCGTCTGACTTCGAATCAGAAGATTGAGGGTTCGAGTCCCTTCATGGTCAAGGGTTTTTAGCTTCGGAAAAGATGTGCTCTTCCTCAAAACACAAAGATCTTCTCGCATGGGATGTTTTGTTTCCATGTCCTCATTGTCAATTCCAGTGATTACACTGAATGACTATGTGGCCTAATGGAGAAGGCGTCTGACTTCGGATCAGAAGATTGAGGGTTCGAGTCCCTTCATGGTCGAGCATGTTTCGTTTCTGTATTGAGACTGGCAAGAGTATTATCTTTTATAAATTGGTGGCTTATTTCTCTCTCATAGTTGTCAATGAGGGAATTCTCATGGCACAATAAGAGGCCGTATGGCCCAATGGAGAAGGTGTCTGACTTCGGATCAGAAGATTGAGGGTTCGAGTCCCTTCATGGTCAAGGGTCTTTAGCTTCGGAAATGGGAAAAGATGTGCTCTTCCTCAACATACAGAGATCTTCTCACATGGGATGTTTTGTTTCTATGTCCTCATTGTCAATTCCAGTGATTACAGTAAATGACGATGTGGCCTAATGGAGAAGGCACCTGACTTTGGATCAGAAGATTGAGGGTTCGAGTCCCTTCATGGTCGAGCATGTTGAGTTACTGTATTGAGACTGGCAATTGTATTGTGTTTTAGATATTGGCATGGCTTGTTTCTCTGTCATGATTGTCAAAGCGGGGATTCTGATAGTACACTAAGTGGCCATGTGGCCTAATGGATAAGGCGTCTGACTTCGGATCAGAAGATTGAGGGTTCGAGTCCCTTCATCGTCAAGCATGTTTAGTTTCTGTATTGAGACTGACAATGGAGTTGTGTTTTACATAATGGCATGGCTTATTTCTCTGTCATGATTGTCAATGAGGGGGTTCTGATGGTACAATAAGTGTCCATGTGGCCTAATGGAGAAGGCGTCTGACTTCGGATCAGAAACTTGAGGGTTTGAGTCCTTTCATGGTCAAGGCTCTTGAGATTTGAAAATGACAATTTACAAAACATCAACACGATGCAAATGACTATGTGGCCTAATTGAGAAGGTGTCTGACTTCGGATCAGAAGATTGATGGATCGAGTCCCTTCATGGTCGAGCATATTTAGTTTCTGTATTGAGACTGGCAATAGAGTTGTGTTTTTTAGTGGCTTATGTCCTTGCTGTCAATGAGGGGATTCTGATGGTACAACAAGTGTCCATGTGGCCTAATCGAGAAAAGGTCTGACTTCGGATCCGAAGATTGAGGGTTCGAGTCCCTTCATGGTCAAGGCTCTTTAGCTTTGGAAATGACAATTTGCAATACATCAAAACGATGTAAATGACTATGTGGCCTAATTGAGACGGCGTCTGACTTCGGATCAGAAGATTAAGGGGTTGAGTCCCTTCATGGTCGAGTATGTTTAGCTTCTGTATTGAGACTGGCAAGAGTATTGTCGTTTATAAATTGGTGGCTCATTTCTCTCGAATAGTTGTCAAGGAGGGGATTCTCATGGTACAGTAAGAGGGCATGTGGCCTAATGGAGAAGGTGTCTGACTTTGGATCAGAAGATTGAGGGTTTGAGTCCCTTCATCATCCAGGATCTTGAGCTTTGGAAAAGATGTGCTCTTCCTCAACACACAGTGATCCTCTCGCATGGGATGTTTTGTTTTTATGTCCTCATTGTCAATTCCAGTGATTGCAGTCAATGACTATGTGGCCTAATGGCGAGGGTGTCTGTCTTCGGATCAGAAGATTAAGGGTTTGAGTCCCTTCATGGTCAAGGCTCTTTAGCTTTGAAAATGACAATTTGAAATACATTAAGACTATCCAAATGACTATGTGGCCTAATGGAGAAGGCGTCTGACTTCGGATCAGAAGATTGAGGGTTTGAGTCCTTTCATGGTCGAGGCTCTTTTGCTTTGAAAATGACAATTTGAAATACATTAAGAATATCCAAATGACTATGTGGTCTAATGGAGAAGGCGTCTGACCTCGGATCAGGAGATTGAGGGTTCAAGTCCCTTCATGGTCAAGGGTCTTTAGCTTCGGAAAAGATGTGCTCTTCCTCAACACACATGTCCTCATTGTCAATTCCAGTGATTACAGAAAATGACTTTGTGGCCTAATGGAGAAGGTGTCTGACTTCGGATCAGAAGATAAAGGGTTCGAGTCCCTTCATTGTCAAGCATGTTTAGTTTCTGTATTGAGACTGGCAATAGAGTTGTGTTTTTGAGTGGCTTATTTCTGTCATGATTGTCAATGCGGGGATTCTGATGGTACAATAAGCAGCCATGTGGCCTAATGGATAAGGTGTCTGACTTTGGATCAGAAGATTGAGGGATTGAGTCCCTTCATGGTCAAGGCTCTTCAGCTTTGTAAATGACATTTTGCAATACATCAAGATGATGCAAGTGTCCATGTGGACAAGTGGAGAAGGCGTCTGACTTCGGATCAGAAGATTGAGGGTTCGAGTCCGTTCGTTGTCGGGCATGTTTCGTTTCTGTATTGAGACTGGCAATTGTATTGTGTTTTATATATTGGCATGGCTTATTTCTCTGTCATGATTGTCAATGAGGGAGTTCTGATGGTACAGTAAGTGGCCATGTGGCCTAATGGATAAGGTGTCTGACTTCGGATCGGAAGATTGAGGGTTCGAGTCCCTTCATGGTCAAGTATGTTCAGTTACTATATTGAGACTTGCAATTGTATTGTGTTTTACATATTGGCATGGCTGATTTCTATGTCATGATTGTCAATGAGGGGATTCTGATGGTACAGGAATGTGGCCTAATGGATAAGGCGTCTGACTTCGGATCAGAAGATTGAGGGTTCGAGTCCCTACATGGTCAAGGGTTTTTAGCTTCGGAAAAGATGTGCTCTTCCTCAACACACAAAGATCTTCTCGCATGGGATGTTTTGTTTCTATGTCCTCATTGTCAATTCCAGTGACTTACACTAAATGACTATGTGGCCTAATGGAGAAGGCGTCTGACTTCGGATCAGAAGATTGAGGGTTCGAGTCCCTTCATGGTCGAGCATGTTTAGTTTCTGTATTGAGACTGGCAAGAGTATTATCTTTTATAAATTGGTGGCTTATTTCTCTCTCATAGTTGTCAATGAGGGGATTCTCATGGCACAAGTAAGAGGCCATATGGCCAAATGGAGAAGGTGTCTGACTTCGGATCAGAAGTTTGAGGGTTGGAGTCCCTTCATGGTCGAGGGTCTTTAGCTTCGGAAATGGGAAAAGATGTGCTCTTCCTCAACATACAGAGATCTTCTCACATGGGATGTTTTGTTTCTATGTCCTCATTGTCAATTCCAGTGATTACAGGTAATGACGATGTGGCCTAGTGGAGAAGGCACCTGACTTCGGATCAGAAGATTGAGGGTTCGAGTCCCTTCATGGTCAAGTATGTTTAGTTACTGTATTGAGACTCGCAATTGTATTGTGTTTTCCATATTGGCATGGCTTATTTCTCTGTCATGATTGTCAATGAGGGGATTCTGATGGTACAGTAAGTGGCCATGTGGCCTAATGGATAAGGCGTCTGACTTCGGATCAGAAGATTGAGGGTTCGAGTCCCTTCATGGTCAAGTATGTTTAGTTACTGTATTGAGACTCGCAATTGTATTGTGTTTTCCATATTGGCATGGCTTATTTCTCTGTCATGATTGTCAATGAGGGGATTCTGATGGCACAACAAGTGTCCATGTGGCCCAATGGAGAAGGCGTCTGACTTTGGATCAGAAGATTGAGGGTTCGAGTCCCTTTGTGGTCGAGCATGTTTATTTTCTGTTTTGAGACTGGCAATTGTATTGTGTTTTATATATTGGCATGGGGCGGCGCGGTGGCCGACTGGTTAGAGCGTCAGCCTCACAGTTCTGAGGACCCGGGTTAAATCCCGGGCCCCGCCTGTGTGGAGTTTGCATGTTCTCCCCGTGTCTGCGTGGGTTTTCTCCGGGCACTCCGGTTTCCTCCCACATCCCAAAAACATGTATAAATTGGAGACTCTAAATTGCCCGTAGGCATGACTGTGAGTGCGAATGGTTGTTTGTTTCTATGTGCCCTGCGATTGGCTGGCAACCAGTTCAGGGTGTACCCCGCCTCCTGCCCGATGACAGCTGGGATAGGCTCCAGCACACCTGCGACCCCAGTGAGGAAAAGCGGCTCAGAAAATGGATGGATATTGGCATGGCTCATTTCTCTGTCATGATTGTCAATGAGGGGATTCTGATTGTACAATAAGTGGCCATGTGGCCTAATGGATAAGGCGCCTGACTTCGGATCAGAAGATTGAGGGTTCGAGTCCGTTCATTGTCAAGGCTCTTTAGCTTTAAAAATGACAATTTGAAAGACATTAAGACTATGCAAATGACTATGTGGTTTAATGGAGAAGGAGTCTGACTTTGGATCAGAAGATTGAGGGTTCGAGTCCCTTCACGGTCAAGGGTTTTCAGCTTCGGAAAAGATGTGCTCTTCCTCAACACACAAAGATCTTCAGGCATGGGATGTTTTGTTTCTGTGTCCTCATTGTCAATTCCAGCGATTACAGTAAATGACTATGTTGCCAAATGGAGACGGTGTCTGACTTCGGATCAGAAGTTTGAGGGTACGAGTCCCTTCATGGTCAAGCATGTTTAGTTTCAGGATTGAGACTGGCAATAGAGTTGTGTTTTTTAGTGGCTTATTTCTATGTCATTAATGTCAATGAGGGGATTCTGATGGCACAACAAGTGTCCATGTGGCCTAATGGAGAAGGCGTCTGACTTCGAATCAGACGATTGAGGGTTCGAGTCCCTTCATGGTCGAGCATGTTTAGTTTCTGTATTGAGACTGGGAATTGTATTGTGTTTCACATATTGGCATGGTTGATTTCTCTGTCATGATTGTCAATGAGGGGATTCTGATGGTACAGTAAGTGGCCATGTGGCCTAATGGAGAAGTTGTCTGACTTTGAATCAGAAGATTGCGGGTTCGAGTCCCTTCATCGTCAAGGGTCATTAGCTTCGGAAAAGATGTGCTCTTCCTCAACACACAGAGATCTTCTCGCATGGGATGTTTTGTTTCTATGTCCTCATTGTCAATTCCAGTAACTGCACTAAATGACTATGTGGCCTAATGGAGAAGGCGCCTGACTTCGGATCAGAAGATTGAGGGTTCGAGTCCCTTCACGGTCAAGGGTATTTAGCTTCAGAAAAGATCTGCTCTTTCCCAACACACAAAGATCATCTAGCATGGGATGTTTTGTTTCAATGTGCTCATTGTCAATTCCAGTGATTACAGTAAATGACTATGTGGCCTAATGGAGAAGGCGTCTGACTTCGGATCAGAAGATTGCGGGTTCGAGTCCCTTAATGGTCGAGCATGTTTAGTTTCTTTATTGAGACTGGCAAGAGTGTTATCTTTTATAAATTGGTGGCTTATTTCTCTCTCATAGTTGTCAATGAGGGGATTCTCATGACACAATAAGAGGCCATATGGCCTAATGGAGAAGGTGTCTGACTTCGGATCAGAAGATTGAGGGTTCAAGTCCCTTCTTGGTCGATGGTCTTGAGCTTCGGAAAATGGAAAAGATGTGCTCTTCCTCAGCATCCAGAGATCTTCTCACATGGGATGTTTTGTTTCTATGTCCTCATTGTCAATTCCAGTGATTACAGGAAACGACAATGTGGCCTAATGGAGAAGGCACCTGACTTCGGATCAGACGATTGAGGGTTCGAGTCCCTTCATGGTCGAGCATGTTTAGTTACTGTATTGAGACTGGCAATTGTATTGTGTTTTATATATTGGCATGGCTTATTTCTCTGTCATGATTGTCAATGCGGGGATTCTGATGGTACAATAAGTGGCCATGTGGCCTAATGGATAAGGTGTCTGACTTCGGATCAGAAGATTGAGGGTTCGAGTCCCTTCATCGTCAAGCATGTTTAGTTTCTGTATTGAGACTGACAATGGAGTTGTGTTTTATATATTGGCATGGCTTATTTCTCTGTCATAATTGTCAATGAGGGGGTTCTGATGGTACAATAGGTGTCCATGTGGCCTACTTGAGAAGGTGTCTGACTTTGGATCAGAAGATTGAGGGATCGAGTCCCTTCATTGTCGAGCATATTTAGTTTCTGTATTGAGACTGGCAAAAGAGTTGTGTATTTTAGTGGCTTATTTCTATGTCCTTGTTGTCAATGAGGGGATTCTGATGGTACAACAAGTGTCCTTGTGGCCTAATGGAGAAGGTGTCTGACTTCGGATCAGAAGATTGAGGGTTTGAGTCCCTTCATGGTCAAGGCTCTTTAGCTTTGAAAATGACAATTTGAAATACATTAAGACTATCCAAATGACTATGTGGTCTAATGGAGAAGGCGTCTGACCTTGGATCAGAAGATTGAGGGTTCAAGTCCCTTCATGGTCAAGGGTCTTTAGCTTTGGAAAAGATGTGCTCTTCCTCAACACACATGTCCTCATTGTCAATTCCAGTGATCCCAGTGATTACAGTAAATGACTATGTGGGCTAATGGAGAAGGTGTCTGACTTCGGATCAGAAGATAAAGGGTTCGAGTCCCTTCATTGTCAAGTATCTTTAGTTTCTGTATTGAGACTGGCAATAGAGTTGTGTTTTTGAGTGGCTTATTTCTGTCATGATTGTCAATGCGGGGATTCTGATGGTACAATAAGTGGCCATGTGGCCTAATGGATAAGGCATCTGACTTCGGATCAGAAGATTGAGGGATCGAGTCCCTTCATGGTCAAGGCTCTTCAGCTTTGTAAATGACATTTTGCAATACATCAAGATGATGCAAGTGTCCATGTGGACTAGTGGAGAAGGCGTCTGACTTCGGATCAGAAGATTGAGGGTTCGAGTCCGGTCGTTGTCGGGTATGTTTCGTTTCTGTATTGAGACTGGCAATTGTATTGTGTTTTATATATTGGCATGGCTTATTTCTCTGTCATGATTGTCAATGCGGGGATTCTGATGGTACAATAAGTGGCCATGTGGCCTAATGGATAAGGCATCTGACTTCGGATCAGAAGATTGAGGGATCGAGTCCCTTCATGGTCAAGGCTCTTCAGCTTTGGAAATGACAATTTACAATACATCAA
The DNA here is from genome assembly GCF_024500275.1 of Phycodurus eques. NCBI lineage: Eukaryota > Metazoa > Chordata > Actinopteri > Syngnathiformes > Syngnathidae > Phycodurus > Phycodurus eques. Next base: position 26,923,984 of record NC_084531.1, read on the forward strand.
CACGATGCAAATGACTATGTGGCCTAATTGAGAAGGCGTCTGACTTCGGATCAGAAGATTGAGGGTGACCGTCCTTTCATGGTCGAGGCTCTTTAGCTTTCAAAATGACAATTTGAAATACATTAAGACTATACAAAAGACTATGTGGCCTAATGGAGAAGGCGTCTGCCTTCGGATCAGAAGATTGAGGGTTCAAGTCCCTTCACGGTCAAGGGTTTTCAGCTTCGGAAAAGATGTGCTCTTCCTCAACGCACAAAGATCTTCAGGCATGGGATGTTTTGTTTCTATGTCCTCATTGTCAATTCCAGCGATGACAGTAAATGACTACGTGGCCTAATGGAGAAGGTGTCTGACTTCGGATCAGAAGTTTGAGGGTACGAGTCCCTTCATGGTCAAGCATGTTTAGTTTCTGTATTGAGACTGGCAATAGAGTTGTGTTTTTTAGTGGCTTATTTCTATGTCATTATTGTCAATGAGGGGAATCTGATGGCACAATAAGTGTCCATGTGGGCTAATGGAGAAGGCGTCTGACTTAAGATCAGAAGATTGAGGGATCGAGTCCTTTCTTGGTCAAGGCTCTTGAGCTTTGGAAATGACAATTTACAATACATCAACACGATGCAAATGACTATGTGGCCTAATTGAGAAGGCGTCTGACTTCGGATCAGAAGATTGAGGGTGACCGTCCTTTCATGGTCGAGGCTCTTTAGCTTTCAAAATGACAATTTGAAATACATTAAGACTATACAAAAGACTATGTGGCCTAATGGAGAAGGCGTCTGCCTTCGGATCAGAAGATTGAGGGTTCGAGTCCCTTCACAGTCAAGGGTTTTCAGCTTCGGAAAAGATGTGCTCTTCCTCAACGCACAAAGATCTTCAGGCATGGGATGTTTTGTTTCTATGTCCTCATTGTCAATTCCAGCGATGACAGTAAATGACTACATGGCCTAATGGAGAAGGTGTCTGACTTCGGATCAGAAGTTTGAGGGTACGAGTCCCTTCATGGTCAAGCATGTTTAGTTTCTGTATTGAGACTGGCAATAGAGTTGTGTTTTTTAGTGGCTTATTTCTATGTCATTATTGTCAATGAGGGGAATCTGATGGCACAATAAGTGTCCATGTGGCCTAATGCAGAAGGCATCTGACTTCGGATCAGAAGATTGAGGGTTCGAGTCCCTTCATGGTCGAGCATGTTTAGTTTCTGACTGGCAATAGTATTGTGTTTTATAGTCGTGGCTTATTTCTATGTCCTCGTTGTCAACGAGGGGATTCTGATCATACAGTAAGTGTCCATGTGGCCTAATGGAGAAGGCGTCTGACTTCGGATCAAAAGATTGAGGGTTCGAGTGCCTTCACGGTCAAGGGTATTTAGCTTCAGAAAAGATGTGCTCATTCTCAACACACAAAGATCATCTCGCATGGGATGTTTTGTTTCAATGTGCTCATTGTCAATTCCAGTGACGACAGTAAATGACTATGTGGCCTAATGGAGAAGGCACTTGACTTCGGATCAGAAGATTGAGGGTTCGAGTCCCTTAATGGTCGAGCATGCTTATTTTCTGTATTGAGACTGGCAAGAGTATTGTGTTTTACATATTGGCATGGCTGATTTCTCTGTCATGATTGTCAATGAGGGGATTCTGATAGTACAAAATGTGGCCGAATGGATAAGGCGTCTGACTTCGGATCAGAAGATTGAGGGTGAGAGTCCTTTCATGGTCGAGGCTCTTTAGCTGTCAAAATGACAATTTGAAATACATTAAAACTGTCCAAATGACTATGTGGCCTAATGAAGGAGGCGTCTGACTTCGGATCAGAAGATTGAGGGTTCGAGTTCCTTCATGGTCGAGCATGTTTAGTTTCTGTATTGAGACTGGCAAGAGAGTTGTGTATTATAGTCGTGCCTTATTTCTCTGTCCTCGTTGTCAACGAGGGGATTCTGATCATACAGTAAATGACTATGTGGCCTAATGGGGAAGGTGTCTGACTTCGGATCAGAAGCTTGAGGGTTCGAGTCCCTTCATGGTCAAGGGTTTTTAGCTTCGGAAAAGATGTGCTCTTCCTCAACACACACAGATCTTCTCGCATGGGATGTTTTGTTTCTATGTGCTCATTGTCAATTCCAGTGATTACAGTAAATGACTATGTGGCCTAATGGAGAAGGCGCCTCACTTCGGATCAGAAGATTGAGGGTTTGAGTCCCTTCATGGTCGAGCATGTTTAGTTTCTGTATTGAGACTGGCAAGAGTATGATCTTTTATAAATTGGTGGCTTATTTCTCTCTCATAGTTGTCAATGAGGGGATTCTCATGGCAAAATAAGAGGCCATATGGCCTAATGGAAAAGGTGTCTGACTTCGGATCAGAAGATTGAGGGTTACAGTCCTTTCATAGTCGAGCATATTTAGTTTCTGGATTGAGACTGGCAATAGAGTTGTGTTTTTTGGTGGCTTATTTCTATGTCCTTGTTGTCAATGAGGGGATTCTGATGGTACAACAAGTGTCCATGTGGCCTAATGGAGAAGACGTCTGACTTCGGATCAGAAGATTGAGGGTTTGAGTCCTTTCATGGTCAAGGTTCTTGAGCTTTGGATATGACAATTTACAATACACCAACACGATGCAAACGACTAGGTGGCCGAATTGAGAAGGCGTCTGACTTCGGATCAGAAGATTGAGGGTTTGAGTCCTTTCATGGTCGAGGCTCTTTAGCTTTCAAAATGACAATTTGAAATACATTAAGACTATACAAAAGACTATGTGGCCTAATGGAGAAGGCGTCTGACTTCGGATCAGAAGATAAAGGGTTTGAGTCCCTTCATGGTGAAGACTGTTTAGCTTTGCAAATGATAATTTGAAATACATTAAGACTATGCAAATGACGATGTGGCCAAATTGAGAATGCGTCTTACTTCGGATCAGAAGATTGAGGGTTCGAGTCCCTTCATAGTCGAGCATGTTAAGTTACTGTATTGCGACTGGCAATTGTATTGTGTTTTATATATTGGCATGGCTTATTTCTCTGTCATGATTGTCAATGCGGGGATTCTTATGGTACAATAAGTGGCCATGTGGCCTAATGGAGAAGGCGTCTGACTTCGAATCAGAAGATTGAGGTTCGAGTCCCTTCATGGTCAAGCATGTTTAGTTTCTGTATTGAGACTGGCAATAGAGTTGTGTTTTTTAGTGGCTTATTTCTATGTCATTATTGTCAATGAGGGGAAACTGATGGCACAACAAGTGTCCATGTGGCCTAATGGAGAAGGCGTCTGACTTCGGATCAGAAGATTGAGGGGTCGAATACCTTCACGGTCAAGGGTATTTAGCTTCAGAAAAAATGTGCTCATTCTCAACACACAAAGATCATCTCGCAAGGGATGTTTTGTTTCAATGTGCTCATTGTCAATTCCAGTGATGACGGTAAATGACTATGTGGCCTAATGGAGAAGGCACTTGACTTCGGATCAGAAGATTGAGGGTTCGAGTCCCTTAATGGTCGAGCATGCTTATTTTCTGTATTGAGACTGGCAAGAGTATTGTGTATTATAGTCGTGGCTTATTTCTCTGTCCTCGTTGTCAATGAGGGGATTCTGACAGTACAACAAGTGGCCATGTGGCCTAATGGATAAGGCGTCTGACTTCGTATCAGAAGATTGAGGGTTCGAGTCCCTTCATGGTCAAGGGTTTTTAGCTTCGGAAAAGATGTGCTCTTCCTCAAAACACAAAGATCTTCTCGCATGGGATGTTTTGTTTCCATGTCCTCATTGTCAATTCCAGTGATTACACTGAATGACTATGTGGCCTAATGGAGAAGGTGTCTGACTTCGGATCAGAAGATTGAGGGTTCGAGTCCCTTCATGGTCGAGCATGTTTCGTTTCTGTATTGAGACTGGCAAGAGTATGATCTTTTATAAATTGGTGGCTTATTCCTCTCTCATAGTTGTCAATGAGGGGATTCTCATGGCACACTAAGAGGCCATATGACCTAATGGAGAAGGTGTCTGACTTCGGATCAGAAGATTGAGGGTTCGAGTCCCTTCATGGTCAAGTATGTTTAGTTACTGTATTGAGACTCGCAATTGTATTGTGTTTTACATATTGGCATGGCTGATTTCTCTGTCACGATTGTCAATGAGGGGATTCTGATGGTACACAATGTGGCCTAAAGGATAAGGCGTCTGACTTCGGATCAGAAGATTGAGGGTTACAGTCCTGTCATAGTCGAGCATGTTTAGTTTCTGTATTGAGACTCGCAATTGTATTGTGTTTTACATATTGGCATGGCTGATTCTCTCTGTCATTCTCTCTGTCACGATTGTCAATGAGGGGATTCTGTTGGTACAGAATGTGGCCTAATGGATAAGGCGTCTGACTTCGGATCAGAAGATTGAGGGTTCGAGTCCCTACATGGTCAAGGGTTTTTAGCTTCGGAAAAGATGTGCTCTTCCTCAACACACAAAGATCTTCTCGCATGGGATGTTTTGTTTCTATGTCCTCATTGTCAATTCCAGTGATTACACTAAATGACTATGTGGCCTAATGGAGAAGGCGTCTGACTTCGGATCAGAAGATTGAGGGTTCGAGTCCCTTCATGGTCGAGCATGTTTAGTTTCTGTATTGAGACTGGCAAGAGTATGATCTTTTATAAATTGGTGGCTTATTTCTCTCTCATAGTTGTCAATGAGGGGATTCCCATGGCACAATAAGAGGCCATATGGCCTAAGGGAAAAGGTGTCTGACTTCGGATCAGGAGATTGAGGGTTACAGTCCTTTCATAGTCGAGCATATTTAGTTTCTGTATTGAGACTGGCAATAGAGTTGTGTTTTTTGGTGGCTTATTTCTATGTCCTTTTTGTCAATGAGGGGGTTCTGATGGTACAATAAGTGTCCATGTGGCCTAATGGAGAAGGCGTCTGACTTCGGATCAGAAGATTGAGTCCTTTCATGGTCGAGGCTCTTTAGCTTTCAAAATGACAATTTGAAATACATTAAGACGAAACAAAAGACTATGAGGCCTAATGGAGAAGGAGTCTGACTTCGGATCAGAAGATAAAGGGTTTGAGTCCCTTCATGGTGAAGACTGTTTAGCTTTGCAAATGATAATTTGAAATACATTAAGACTATGCAAATGACGATGTGGCCAAATTGAGAAGGCGTCTGACTTCGGATCAGAAGATTGAGGGTTCGAGACCCTTCATGGTCGAGCATGTTTAGTTACTGTATTGCGACTGGCAATTGTATTGTGTTTTATATATTGGCATGGCTTATTTCTCTGTCATGATTGTCAATGCGGGGATTCTGATGGTACAATAAGTGTCCATGTGGCCTAATGGAGAAGGCGTCTGACTTCAAATCAGAAGATTGAGGGTTCGAGTCCCTTCATGGTCAAGCATGTTTAGTTACTGTATTGAGACTGGCAATAGAGTTGTGTTTTTTAGTGGCTTATTTCTATGTCATTATTGTCAATGAGGGGAAACTGATGGCACAACAAGTGTCCATGTGGCCTAATGGAGAAGGCGTCTGACTTCGGATCAGAAGATTGAGGGGTCGAGTCCCTTCATGGTCAAGGGTATTTAGCTTCAGAAAAGATGTGCTCATTCTCAACACACAAAGATCATCTCGCAAGGGATGTTTTGTTTCAATGTGCTCATTGTCAATTCCAGTGATGACAGTAAATGACTATGTGGCCTAATGGAGAAGGCACTTGACTTCGGATCAGAAGATTGAGGGTTTGAGTCCCTTCATGGTCGAGCATGTTTAGTTTCTGTATTGAGACTGGCAAGAGTATGATCTTTTATAAATTGGTGGCTTATTTCTCTCTCATAGTTGTCAATGAGGGGATTCTCATGGCAAAATAAGAGGCCATATGGCCTAATGGAAAAGGTGTCTGACTTCGGATCAGAAGATTGAGGGTTACAGTCCTTTCATAGTCGAGCATATTTAGTTTCTGGATTGAGACTGGCAATAGAGTTGTGTTTTTTGGTGGCTTATTTCTATGTCCTTGTTGTCAATGAGGGGATTCTGATGGTACAACAAGTGTCCATGTGGCCTAATGGAGAAGACGTCTGACTTCGGATCAGAAGATTGAGGGTTTGAGTCCTTTCATGGTCAAGGTTCTTGAGCTTTGGATATGACAATTTACAATACACCAACACGATGCAAACGACTAGGTGGCCGAATTGAGAAGGCGTCTGACTTCGGATCAGAAGATTGAGGGTTTGAGTCCTTTCATGGTCGAGGCTCTTTAGCTTTCAAAATGACAATTTGAAATACATTAAGACTATACAAAAGACTATGTGGCCTAATGGAGAAGGCGTCTGACTTCGGATCAGAAGATAAAGGGTTTGAGTCCCTTCATGGTGAAGACTGTTTAGCTTTGCAAATGATAATTTGAAATACATTAAGACTATGCAAATGACGATGTGGCCAAATTGAGAATGCGTCTTACTTCGGATCAGAAGATTGAGGGTTCGAGTCCCTTCATAGTCGAGCATGTTAAGTTACTGTATTGCGACTGGCAATTGTATTGTGTTTTATATATTGGCATGGCTTATTTCTCTGTCATGATTGTCAATGCGGGGATTCTTATGGTACAATAAGTGGCCATGTGGCCTAATGGAGAAGGCGTCTGACTTCGAATCAGAAGATTGAGGTTCGAGTCCCTTCATGGTCAAGCATGTTTAGTTTCTGTATTGAGACTGGCAATAGAGTTGTGTTTTTTAGTGGCTTATTTCTATGTCATTATTGTCAATGAGGGGAAACTGATGGCACAACAAGTGTCCATGTGGCCTAATGGAGAAGGCGTCTGACTTCGGATCAGAAGATTGAGGGGTCGAATACCTTCACGGTCAAGGGTATTTAGCTTCAGAAAAAATGTGCTCATTCTCAACACACAAAGATCATCTCGCAAGGGATGTTTTGTTTCAATGTGCTCATTGTCAATTCCAGTGATGACGGTAAATGACTATGTGGCCTAATGGAGAAGGCACTTGACTTCGGATCAGAAGATTGAGGGTTCGAGTCCCTTAATGGTCGAGCATGCTTATTTTCTGTATTGAGACTGGCAAGAGTATTGTGTATTATAGTCGTGGCTTATTTCTCTGTCCTCGTTGTCAATGAGGGGATTCTGACAGTACAACAAGTGGCCATGTGGCCTAATGGATAAGGCGTCTGACTTCGTATCAGAAGATTGAGGGTTCGAGTCCCTTCATGGTCAAGGGTTTTTAGCTTCGGAAAAGATGTGCTCTTCCTCAAAACACAAAGATCTTCTCGCATGGGATGTTTTGTTTCCATGTCCTCATTGTCAATTCCAGTGATTACACTGAATGACTATGTGGCCTAATGGAGAAGGTGTCTGACTTCGGATCAGAAGATTGAGGGTTCGAGTCCCTTCATGGTCGAGCATGTTTCGTTTCTGTATTGAGACTGGCAAGAGTATGATCTTTTATAAATTGGTGGCTTATTCCTCTCTCATAGTTGTCAATGAGGGGATTCTCATGGCACACTAAGAGGCCATATGACCTAATGGAGAAGGTGTCTGACTTCGGATCAGAAGATTGAGGGTTCGAGTCCCTTCATGGTCAAGTATGTTTAGTTACTGTATTGAGACTCGCAATTGTATTGTGTTTTACATATTGGCATGGCTGATTTCTCTGTCACGATTGTCAATGAGGGGATTCTGATGGTACACAATGTGGCCTAAAGGATAAGGCGTCTGACTTCGGATCAGAAGATTGAGGGTTACAGTCCTGTCATAGTCGAGCATGTTTAGTTTCTGTATTGAGACTCGCAATTGTATTGTGTTTTACATATTGGCATGGCTGATTCTCTCTGTCATTCTCTCTGTCACGATTGTCAATGAGGGGATTCTGTTGGTACAGAATGTGGCCTAATGGATAAGGCGTCTGACTTCGGATCAGAAGATTGAGGGTTCGAGTCCCTACATGGTCAAGGGTTTTTAGCTTCGGAAAAGATGTGCTCTTCCTCAACACACAAAGATCTTCTCGCATGGGATGTTTTGTTTCTATGTCCTCATTGTCAATTCCAGTGATTACACTAAATGACTATGTGGCCTAATGGAGAAGGCGTCTGACTTCGGATCAGAAGATTGAGGGTTCGAGTCCCTTCATGGTCGAGCATGTTTAGTTTCTGTATTGAGACTGGCAAGAGTATGATCTTTTATAAATTGGTGGCTTATTTCTCTCTCATAGTTGTCAATGAGGGGATTCCCATGGCACAATAAGAGGCCATATGGCCTAAGGGAAAAGGTGTCTGACTTCGGATCAGGAGATTGAGGGTTACAGTCCTTTCATAGTCGAGCATATTTAGTTTCTGTATTGAGACTGGCAATAGAGTTGTGTTTTTTGGTGGCTTATTTCTATGTCCTTTTTGTCAATGAGGGGGTTCTGATGGTACAATAAGTGTCCATGTGGCCTAATGGAGAAGGCGTCTGACTTCGGATCAGAAGATTGAGTCCTTTCATGGTCGAGGCTCTTTAGCTTTCAAAATGACAATTTGAAATACATTAAGACGAAACAAAAGACTATGAGGCCTAATGGAGAAGGAGTCTGACTTCGGATCAGAAGATAAAGGGTTTGAGTCCCTTCATGGTGAAGACTGTTTAGCTTTGCAAATGATAATTTGAAATACATTAAGACTATGCAAATGACGATGTGGCCAAATTGAGAAGGCGTCTGACTTCGGATCAGAAGATTGAGGGTTCGAGTCCCTTCATGGTCGAGCATGTTTAGTTACTGTATTGCGACTGGCAATTGTATTGTGTTTTATATATTGGCATGGCTTATTTCTCTGTCATGATTGTCAATGCGGGGATTCTGATGGTACAATAAGTGTCCATGTGGCCTAATGGAGAAGGCGTCTGACTTCAAATCAGAAGATTGAGGGTTCGAGTCCCTTCATGGTCAAGCATGTTTAGTTACTGTATTGAGACTGGCAATAGAGTTGTGTTTTTTAGTGGCTTATTTCTATGTCATTATTGTCAATGAGGGGAAACTGATGGCACAACAAGTGTCCATGTGGCCTAATGGAGAAGGCGTCTGACTTCGGATCAGAAGATTGAGGGGTCGAGTCCCTTCATGGTCAAGGGTATTTAGCTTCAGAAAAGATGTGCTCATTCTCAACACACAAAGATCATCTCGCAAGGGATGTTTTGTTTCAATGTGCTCATTGTCAATTCCAGTGATGACAGTAAATGACTATGTGGCCTAATGGAGAAGGCACTTGACTTCGGATCAGAAGATTGAGGGTTTGAGTCCCTTAATGGTCGAGCATGCATATTTTCTGTATTGAGACTGGCAAGAGTATTGTGTATTATAGTCGTGGCTTTTTTCTCTGTCCTCGTTGTCAATGAGGGGATTCTGACAGTACAACAAGTGGACATGTGGCCTAATGGATAAGGCGTCTGACTTCGTATCAGAAGATTGAGGGTTCGAGTCCCTTCATGGTCAAGGGTTTTTAGCTTCGGAAAAGATGTGCTCTTCCTCAAAACACAAAGATCTTCTCGCATGGGATGTTTTTTTTCCATGTCCTCATTGTCAATTCCAATGATTACACTGAATGACTATGTGGCCTAATGGAGAAGGTGTCTGACTTCGGATCAGAAGATTGAGGGTTCGAGTCCCTTCATGGTCGAGCATGTTTCATTTCTGTATTGAGACTGGCAAGAGTATGATCTTTTATAAATTGGTGGCTTATTTCTCTCTCATAGTTGTCAATGAGGGGATTCTCATGGCACAATAAGAGGCCATATGGCCTAATGGAGAAGGTGTCTGACTTCGGATCAGAAGATTGAGGGTTCGAGTCCCTTCATGGTCAAGTATGTTTAGTTACTGTATTGAGACTCGCAATTGTATTGTGTTTTCCATATTGGCATGGCTTATTTCTCTGTCATGATTGTCAATGAAGGGATTCTGATGGTACAGTAAGTGGCCATGTGGCCTAATGGAGAAGTTGTCTGACTTCGGATCAGACGACTGAGGGGTCGTGTCCCTTTATGGTCGAGCATGTTTAGTTTCTGTATTGAGACTGGGAATTGTATTGTGTTTCACATATTGGCATGGCTTATTTCTCTGTCCTCGTTGTCAACGAGGGGATTCTGATCATACAGTAAGTGGCCATGTGACCTAATGGAGAAGGCGTCTGACTTCGGATCAGAAGATTGAGGGTTCGAGTCCCTTCACCGTCAAGGGTTTTTAGCTTCAGAAAAGATCTGCTCTTTCTCAACACACAAAGATCATCTCGCATGGGATGTTTTGTTTCAATGTGCTCATTGTCAATTCCAGTGATTACAGTAAATGACTATGTGGCCTAATGGAGAAGGCGTCTGACTTCGGATCAGAAGGTTGCGGGTTCGAGTCCCTTCATGGTCGAGCATGTTTAGTTTCTGTATTGAGACTGGCAAGAGTATTATCCTTTATAAATTGGTGGCTTATTTCTCTCTCATAGTTGTCAATGAGGGGATTCTCATGGCACACTAAGAGGCCATATGGCCTAATGGAGAAGGTGTCTGACTTCGGATCGGAAGATTCAGGGTTCAAGTCCCTTCATGGTTGAGGGTCTTTAGCTTCGGAAATGAGAAAAGATGTGTTCTTCCTCAACATACAGAGATCTTCTCACATGGGATGTTTTGTTTCTATGTCCTCATTGTCAATTCCAGTGATTACAGGAAATGACGATGTGGCCTAATGGAGAAGGCACCTGACTTCGGATCAGACGATTGAGGGTTCGAGTACCTTCATGGTCGAGCATGTTTAGTTACTGTATTGAGACTGGCAATTGTATTGTGTTTTATATATTCGCATGGCTTATTTCTCTGTCATGATTGTCAATACGGGGATTCTAATGGTACAATAAGTGGCCATGTGGCCTAATGGATAAGGCGTCTGACTTCGGATCAGAAGATTGAGGGTTCGAGTCCCTTCATGGTCAAGTATGTTCAGTTACTATATTGAGACTCGCAATTGTATTGTGTTTTACATATTGGCATGGCTGATTTATATGTCATGATTGTCAAAGAGGGGATTCTGATGGTACAAAATGTGGCCTAATGGATAAGGCGTCTGACTTCGTATCAGTAGATTGAGGGTTCGAGTCCCTTCATGGTCAAGGGTTTTTAGCTTCGGAAAAGATGTGCTCTTCCTCAACACACAAAGATCTTCTCGCATGGGATGTTTTGTTTCTATGTCCTCATTGTCAATTCCAGTGATTACAGTAAATGACTATGTGGCCTAATGGAGAAGGTGTCTGACTTCGGATCAGAAGATTGAGGGTTCGAGTCCCTTCATGGTCAAGTATGTTTAGTTACTGTATTGAGACTCGCAATTGTATTGTGTTTTACATATTGGCATGGCTGATTTCTCTGTCATGATTGTCAATGAGGGGATTCTGATGGTACAAAATGTGGCCTAATGGATAAGGCGTCTGACTTCGGATCAGAAGATTGAGGGTTACAGTCCTTTCATAGTCGAGCATGTTTAGTTTCTGTATTGAGACTGGCAATAGAGTTGTGTTTTTTGGTGGCTTATTTCTATGTCCTTGTTGTCAATGAGGGGATTCTGATGGTACAACAAGTGTCCATGTGGCCTAATGGAGAAGGCGTCTGACTTCGTATCAGAAGATTGAGGGTTTGAGTCCTTGCATGGTCGAGGCTCTTTAGCTTTCAAAATGACAATTTGAAATACATTAAGACTATACAAAAGACTATGTGGCCTAATGGAGAAGGCGTCTGACTTCGGATCAGAAGATTGAGGGTTTGAGTCCCTTCATGGTCGAGCATGTTTAGTTACTGTATTGCGACTGGCAATTGTATTGTGTTTTATTTATTGGCATGGCTTATTTCTCTGTCATGATTGTCAATGCGGGGATTCTGATGGTACAATAAGTGGCCATGTGGCCTAATGGAGAAGGCGTCTGACTTCGAATCAGAAGATTGTGGGTTCGAGTCCCTTCATGGTCGAGCATGTTTAGTTTCTGACTGGCAATAGTATTGTGTTTTATAGTCGTGGCTTATTTCTATGTCCTCGTTGTCAACGAGGGGATTCTGATCATACAGTAAGTGTCCATGTGGCCTAATGGAGAAGGCGTCTGACTTCGAATCAGAAGATTGAGGGTTCGAGTCCCTTCATGGTCAAGCATGTTTAGTTTCTGTATTGAAACTGGCAATAGAGTTGTGTTTTTTAGTGGCTTATTTCTGTCATTATTGTCAATGAGGGGAATCTGATGGCACAACAAGTGTCCATGTGGCCTAATGGAGAAGGTGTCTGACTTCGGATCAGAAGATTGAGGGGTCGAGTGGCTTCACGGTCAAGGGTATTTAGCTTCAGAAAAGATGTGCTCATTCTCAACACACAAAGATCATCTCGCAAGGGATGTTTTGTTTCAATTTGCTCATTGTCAATTCCAGTGATGACAGTAAATGACTATGTGGCCTAATGGAGAAGGCACTTGACTTCGGATCAGAAGATTGAGAGTTCGAGTCCCTTAATGGTCGAGCATGCTTATTTTCTGTATTGAGACTGGCAAGAGTATTGTGTATTATAGTCGTGGCTTATTTCTCTGTCCTCGTTGTCAATGAGGGGATTCTGACAGTACAACAAGTGGCCATGTGGCCTAATGGATAAGGCGTCTGACTTCGTATCAGAAGATTGAGGGTTCGAGTCCTTTCATGGTCAAGGGTTTTTAGCTTCGGAAAAGATGTGCACTTCCTCAAAACACAAAGATCTTCTCGCATGGGATGTTTTTTTTCCATGTCCTCATTGTCAATTCCAGTGATTATACTGAATGACTATGTGGACTAATGGAGAAGGTGTCTGACTTCGGATCAGAAGATTGAGGGTTCGAGTCCCTTCATAGTCGAGCATGTTTCGTTTCTGTATTGAGACTGGCAAGAGTATGATCTTTTATAAATTGGTGGCTTATTTCTCTGTCATAGTTGTCAATGAGGGGATTCTCATGGCACAATAAGAGGCCATATGGCCTAATGGAGAAGGTGTCTGACTTCGGATCAGAAGATTGAGGGTTCGGGTCCCTTCATGGTCAAGTATGTTTAGTTACTGTATTGAGACTCGCAATTGTATTGTGTTTTCCATATTGGCATGGCTTATTTCTCTGTCATGATTGTCAATGAGGGGATTCTGATGGTACTGTAAGTGGCCATGTGGCCTAATGGAGAAGTTGTCTGACTTCGGATCAGACGACTGAGGGGTCGAGTCCCTTTATGGTCGAGCATGTTTAGTTTCTGTATTGAGACTGGGAATTGTATTGTGTTTCACATATTGGCATGGCTTATTTCTCTGTCCTCGTTGTCAACGAGGGGATTCTGATCATACAGTAAGTGGCCATGTGACATAATGGAGAAGGCGTCTGACTTCGGATCAGAAGATTGAGGGTTCGAGTCCCTTCACCGTCAAGGGTTTTTAGCTTCAGAAAAGATCTGCTCTTTCTCAACACACAAAGATCATCTCGCATGGGATGTTTTGTTTCAATGTGCTCATTGTCAATTCCAGTGATTACAGTAAATGACTATGTGGCCTAATGGAGAAGGCGTCTGACTTCGGATCAGAAGGTTGCGGGTTCGAGTCCCTTCATGGTCGAGCATGTTTAGTTTCTGTATTGAGACTGGCAAGAGTGTTATCTTTTATAAATTGGTGGCTTATTTCTCTCTCATAGTTGTCAATGAGGGGATTCTCATGGCACACTAAGAGGCCATATGGCCTAATGGAGAAGGTGTCTGACTTCGGATCGGAAGATTCAGGGTTCGAGTCCCTTCATGGTCGAGGGTCTTTAGCTTCGGAAATGAGAAAAGATGTGTTCTTCCTCAACATACAGAGATCTTCTCACATGGGATGTTTTGTTTCTATGTCCTCATTGTCAATTCCAGTGATTACAGGAAATGACGATGTGGCCTAATGGAGAAGGCACCTGACTTCGGATCAGACGATTGAGGGTTCGAGTACCTTCATGGTCGAGCATGTTTAGTTACTGTATTGAGACTGGCAATTGTATTGTGTTTTATATATTCGCATGGCTGATTTCTCTGTCATGATTGTCAATACGGGGATTCTAATGGTACAATAAGTGGCCATGTGGCCTAATGGATAAGGCGTCTGACTTCGGATCAGAAGATTGAGGGTTCGAGTACCTTCATGGTCGAGCATGTTTAGTTACTGTATTGAGACTGGCAATTGTATTGTGTTTTATATATTCGCATGGCTTATTTCTCTGTCATGATTGTCAATACGGGGATTCTAATGGTACAATAAGTGGCCATGTGGCCTAATGCATAAGGCGTCTGACTTCGGATCAGAAGATTGAGGGTTCGAGTCCCTTCGTGGTCAAGTATGTTCAGTTACTATATTGAGACTCGCAATTGTATTGTGTTTTACATATTGGCATGGCTGATTTCTATGTCATGATTGTCAATGAGGGGATTCTGATGGTACAAAATGTGGCCTAATGGATAAGGCGTCTGACTTCGGATCAGAAGATTGAGGGTTCGAGTCCCTTCATGGTCAAGGGTTTTTAGCTTCGGAAAAGATGTGCTCTTCCTCAACACACAAAGATCTTCTCGCATGGGATGTTTTGTTTCTATGTCCTCATTGTCAATTCCAGTGATTACAGTAAATGACTATGTGGCCTAATGGAGAAGGCGCCTGACTTCGGATCAGAAGATTGCGGGTTCGAGTCCTGTCATGGTCGAGCATGTTTAGTTTCTGTATTGAGACTGGCAATAGAGTTGTGTTTTTTGGTGGCTTATTTCTATGTCCTTGTTGTCAATGAGGGGATTCTGATGGTACAACAAGTGTCCATGTCGCCTAATGGAGAAGGCGTCTGACTTCGGATCAGAAGATTGAGGGTTTGAGTCCTTGCATGGTCGAGGCTCTTTAGCTTTCAAAATGACAATTTGAAATACATTAAGACTATACAAAAGACTATGTGGCCTAATTGAGAAGGCGTCTGACTTCGGATCAGAAGATTGAGGGTTCGAGTCCCTTCATGGTCGAGCATGTTTAGTTACTGTATTGCGACTGGCAATTGTATTGTGTTTTATTTATTGGCATGGCTTATTTCTCTGTCATGATTGTCAATGCGGGGATTCTGATGGTACAATAAGTGGCCATGTGGCCTAATGGAGAAGGCGTCTGACTTCGAATCAGAAGATTGGGGGTTCGAGTCCCTTCATGGTCGAGCATGTTTAGTTTCTGACTGGCAATAGTATTGTGTTTTATAGTCGTGGCTTATTTCTATGTCCTCGTTGTCAACGAGGGGATTCTGATCATACAGTAAGTGTCCATGTGGCCTAATGGAGAAGGCGTCTGACTTCGAATCAGAAGATTGAGGGTTCGAGTCCCTTCATGGTCAAGCATGTTTAGTTTCTGTATTGAAACTGGCAAAAGAGTTGTGTTTTTTAGTGGCTTATTTCTATGTCATTATTGTCAATGAGGGGAATCTGATGGCACAACAAGTGTCCATGTGGCCTAATGGAGAAGGTGTCTGACTTCGGATCAGAAGATTGAGGGGTCGAGTGGCTTCACGGTCAAGGGTGTTTAGCTTCAGAAAAGATGTGCTCATTCTCAACACACAAAGATCATCTCGCAAGGGATGTTTTGTTTCAATTTGCTCATTGTCAATTCCAGTGATGACAGTAAATGACTATGTGGCCTAATGGATAAAGCGTCTGACTTCGTATCAGAAGATTGAGGGTTCGAGTCCCTTCATGGTCAAGGGTTTTTAGCTTCGGAAAAGATGTGCTCTTCCTCAAAACACAAAGATCTACTCGCATGGGATGTTTTGTTTCCATGTCCTCATTGTCAATTCCAGTGTTTACACTGAATGACTATGTGGCCTAATGGAGAAAGCGTCTGACTTCGGATCAGAAGATTGAGGGTTCGAGTCCTTTCATGGTCGAGCATGTTTCGTTTCTGTATTGAGACTGGCAAGAGTATGATCTTTTATAAATTGGTGGCTTATTTCTCTCTCATAGTTGTCAATGAGGGGATTCTCATGGCACAATAAGAGGCCATATGGCCTAATGGAGAAGGTGTCTGACTTCGGATCAGAAGATTGAGGGTTCGAGTCCCTTCATGGTCAAGTATGTTTAGTTACTGTATTGAGACTCGCAATTGTATTGTGTTTTACATATTGGCATGGCTGATTTCTCTGTCATGATTGTCAATGAGGGGATTCTGATGGTACAAAATGTGGCCTAATGGATAAGGCGTCTGACTTCGGATCAGAAGATTGAGGGTTACAGTCCTTTCATAGTCGAGCATATTTAGTTTCTGTATTGAGACTGGCAAGAGAGTTGTGTTTTTTGGTGGCTTATTTCTATGTCCTTGTTGTCAATGAGGGGATTCTGATGGTACAACAAGTGTCCATGTGGCCTAATGGAGAAGGCGTCTGACTTCGGATCAGAAGATTGAGTGTTTGAGTCCTTTTGTGGTCGAGGCTCTTTAGCTTTCAAAATGACAATTTGAAATACATTAAGACTATACAAAAGACGATGTGGCCAAATTGAGAAGGCGTCTGACTTCGGATCAGAAGATTGAGGGTTTGAGTCCCTTCATGGTCGAGCATGTTTAGTTACTGTATTGCGACTGGCAATAGAGTTGTGTTTTTTAGTGGCTTATTTCTATGTCATTATTGTCAATGAGGGGAATCTGATGGCACAACAAGTGTCCATGTGGCCTAATGGAGAAGGCGTCTGACTTCGGATCAGAAGATTGAGGGGTCGAGTGCCTTCACAGTCAAGGGTATTTAGCTTCAGAAAAGATGTGCTCATTCTCAACACACAAAGATCATCTCGCAAGGGATGTTTTGTTTCAATGTGCTCATTGTCAATTCCAGTGATGACAGTAAATGACTATGTGGCCTAATGGAGAAGGCACTTGACTTCGGATCAGAAGATTGAGGGTTCGAGTCCCTTAATGGTCGAGCATGCTTATTTTCTGTATTGAGACTGGCAAGAGTATTGTGTATTATAGTCGTGGCTTATTTCTCTGTCCTCGTTGTCAACTAGGGGATTCTGATCATCCAGTAAGTGGCCGTGTGGCCTAATGGAGAAGGCACTTGACTTCGGATCAGAAGATTGAGGGTTCGAGTCCCTTAACGGTCGAGCATGCTTATTTTCTGTATTGAGACTGGCAAGAGTATTGTGTATTATAGTCGTGGCTTATTTCTCTGTCCTCGTTGTCAACGAGGGGATTCTGATCGTCCAGTAAGTGGCCGTGTGGCCTAATGGAGAAGGCGTCTGACTTCGGATCAGAAGATTGAGGGTTCGAGTCCCTTCATTGTCAAGATTGTTTAGTTTCTGTATTGAGACTGACAATGGAGTTGTGTTTTCTATATTGGCATGGCTTATTTCTCTGTCATGATTGTCAATGAGGGGATTCTGACGGGACAACAAGTGGCCATGTGGCCTAATGGATAAGGCGTCTGACTTCGAATCAGAAGATTGAGGGTTCGAGTCCCTTCATCGTCAAGGGTTTTTAGCTTCGGAATAGATGTGCTCTTCCTCAAAACACAAAGATCATCTCGCATGGGATGTTTTGTTTCCATGTCCTCATTGTCAATTCCAGTGATTACACTGAATGACTATGTGGCCTAATGGAGAAGGCGTCTGACTTCGGATCAGAAGATTGAGGGTTCGAGTCCCTTCATGGTCGAGCATGTTTCGTTTCTGTATTGAGACTGGCAAGAGTATTATCTTTTATAAATTGGTGGCTTATTTCTCTCTCATAGTTGTCAATGAGGGAATTCTCATGGATCAATAAGAGGCCGTATGGCCCAATGGAGAAGGTGTCTGACTTCGGATCAGAAGATTGAGGGTTCGAGTCCCTTCATGGTCGAGGGTCGTTAGCTTCGGAAATGGGAAAAGATGTGCTCTTCCTCAACATACAGAGATCTTCTCACATGAGATGTTTTGTTTCTATGTCCTCATTGTCAATTCCAGTGATTACAGTAAATGACGATGTGTCCTAATGGAGAAGGCACCTGACTTCGGCTCAGAAGATTGAGGGTTCGAGTCCCTTCATGTTCAAGTATGTTTGGTTGCTGTATTGAGACTCGCAATTGTATTGTGTTTTACATATTGGCATGGCTGATTTCTCTGTCATGATTGTCAATGAGGGGATTCTGATGGTACAAAATGTGGCCGAATGGATAAGGCGTCTGACTTCGGATCAGAAGATTGAGGGTGAGAGTCCTTTCATGGTCGAGGCTCTTTAGCTTTCAAAATGACAATTTGAAATACATTAAAACTGTCCAGGTGACTATGTGGCCTAATGGAGAAGGCGTCTGACTTCGGATCAGAAGATTGAGGGTTCGAGTCCCTTCATGGTCGAGCATGTTTAGTTTCTGTGTTGAGACTGCCAAGAGAGTTTTGTTTTTTAGTGGCTTATTTCTATGTCCTTATTGTCAATGAGGGGATTCTGATTGTACAATAAGTGGCCATGTGGCCTAATGGATAAGGCGCCTGACTTCGGATCAGAAGATTGAGGGTTCGAGTCCGTTCATTGTCAAGGCTCTTTAGCTTTAAAAATGACAATTTGAAAGACATTAAGACTATGCAAATGACTATGTGGTTTAATGGAGAAGGAGTCTGACTTCGGATCAGAAGATTGAGGGTTCGAGTCCCTTCACGGTCAAGGGTTTTCAGCTTCGGAAAAGATGTGCTCTTCCTCAACACACAAAGATCTTCAGGCATGTGATGTTTTGTTTCTGTGTCCTCATTGTCAATTCCAGCGATTACAGTAAATGACTATGTTGCCAAATGGAGACGGTGTCTGACTTCGGATCAGAAGTTTGAGGGTACGAGTCCCTTCATGGTCAAGCATGTTTAGTTTCAGTATTGAGACTGGCAATAGAGTTGTGTTTTTTAGTGGCTTATTTCTATGTCATTAATGTCAATGAGGGGATTCTGATGGCACAACAAGTGTCCATGTGGCCTAATGGAGAAGGCGTCTGACTTCGGATCAGAAGATTGAGGGTTCGAGTCCCTTCATGGTCGAGCATGTTTAGTTTCTGTATTGAGACTGGGAATTGTATTGTGTTTCACATATTGGCATGGTTGATTTCTCTGTCATGATTGTCAATGAGGGGATTCTGATGGTACAGTAAGTGGCCATGTGGCCTAATGGAGAAGTTGTCTGACTTTGAATCAGAAGATTGCGGGTTCGAGTCCCTTCATCGTCAAGGGTCATTAGCTTCGGAAAAGATGTGCTCTTCCTCAACACACAGAGATCTTCTCGCATGGGATGTTTTGTTTCTATGTCCTCATTGTCAATTCCAGTAATTGCGCTAAATGACTATGTGGCCTAATGGAGAAGGCGTCTGACTTCGGATCAGAAGATCGAGGGTTCGAGTCCCTTCATGGTCGAGCGTGTTTAGTTTCTGTATTGAGACTGGCAAGAGTATTGTGTATTATTGTCGTGGCTTATTTCTCTGTCCTCGTTGTCAACGAGGGGATTCTGATTATACAGTAAGTGGCCATGTGGCCTAATGGAGAAGGCGTCTGACTTCGGATCAGAAGATTGAGGGTTCGAGTCCCTTCACGGTCAAGGGTATTTAGCTTCAGAAAAGATCTGCTCTTTCTCAACACACAAAGATCATCTCGCATGGGATGTTTTGTTTCAATGTGCTCATTGTCAATTCCAGTGATTACAGTAAATGACTATGTGGCCAAATGGATAAGGCGTCTGACTTCGGATCAGAAGATTGAGGGTTCGAGTCCCTTCATGGTCAAGTATGTTCAGTTACTATATTGAGACTCGCAATTGTATTGTGTTTTACATATTGGCATGGCTGATTTCTATGTCATGATTGTCAATGAGGGGTTCTGATGGTACCAAATGTGGCCTAATGGATAAGGCTTCTGACTTCGGATCAGAAGATTGAGGGTTCGAGTCTCTTCATGTTCAAGGGTTTTTAGCTTCGGAAAAGATGTGCTCTTCCTCAACACACAAAGATCTTCTCGCATGGGATGTTTTGTTTCTATGTCCTCATTGTCAATTCCAGTGATTACACTAAATGACTATGTGGCCTAATGGAGAAGGCGTCTGACTTCGGATTAGAAGATTGAGGGTTCGAGTCCCTTCATGGTCCAGCATGTTTAGTTTCTGCATTGAGACTGGCAAGAGTATTACCTTTTATAAATTGGTGGCTTATTTCTCTCTCATAGTTGTCAATGTGGGGATTCTCATGGCACAATAAGAGACCATATGGCCTAATGGAGAAGGTGTCTGACTTCGGATCAGAAGATTGAGGGTTCGAGTCCCTTCTTGGTCGATGGTCTTTAGCTTCGGAAATGGGAAAAGATGTGCTCTTCCTCAACATACAGATATCTTCTCACATGGGATGTTTTGTTTCTATGTCCTCATTGTCAATTCCAGTGACTACAGGAAATGACGATGTGGCCTAATGGAGAAGGCACCTAACTTTGGATCAGAAGATTGAGGGTTCGAGTCCCTTCATGGTCGAGCATGTTTAGTTACTGTATTGAGACTGGCAATGGAGTTGTGTTTTTTAGTGGCTTATTTCTATGTCCTTATTGTCAATGAGGGGATTCTGATGGCACAGCAAGTGTCCATGTGGCCTAATGGAGAAGGCGTCTTACTTCGGATCAGAAGATTGAGGGTTCGAGTCCCTTCATCGTCAAGCATGTTTAGTTTCTGTATTGAGACTGACAATGGAGTTGTGTTTTATATATTGGCATGGCTTATTTCTCTGTCATAATTGTCAATGAGGGGGTTCTGATGGTACAATAGGTGTCCATGTGGCCTAATGGAGAAGGCGTCTGACTTCGGATCAGAAACTTGAGGGTTTGAGTCCTTTCATGGTCAAGGCTCTTGAGATTTGGAAATGACAATTTAAAATACATCAACACAATGCAAATGACTATGTGGCCAAATTGAGAAGGTGTCTGACTTCGGATCAGAAGATTGAAGGATCGAGTCCCTTCATGGTCGAGCATATTTAGTTTCTGTATTGAGACTGGCAATAGAGTTGTGTTTTTTAGTGGCTTATGTCCTTCTTGTCAATGAGGGGATTCTGATGACACAACAAGTGTCCATGTGGCCTAATGGAGAAGGCGTCTGACTTCGGATCAGAAGATTAAGGGGTTGAGTCCCTTCATGGTCGAGTATGTTTAGCTACTGTATTGAGACTGGCAAGAGTATTGTCTTTTATAAATTGGTGGCTTATTTCTCTCGAATAGTTGTCAATGAGGGGATTCTCATGGTACAATAAGAGGGCATGTGGCCTAATGGAGAAGATGACTGACTTTGGATCAGAAGATTGAGGGTTTGAGTCCCTTCATCATCAAGGGTCTTTAGCTTTGGAAAATATTTGCTCTTCCTCAACACACAGAGATCCTCTCGCATGGGATGTTTTGTTTTTATGTCCTCATTGTCAATTCTAGTGGTTCCAGTCAATGACTATGTGGCCTAATGGCGAGGGTGTCTGTCTTCGGATCAGAAGATTAAGGGTTTGAGTCCCTTCATGGTCAAGGCTCTTGAGCTTTGGAAATGACAATTTGCAATACATCAAGACTATGCAAATGACAATGTGGCCAAATTGAGAAGGCGTCTGACTTCGGATCAGAAGATTGAGGGTTTGAGTCCTTTCATGGTCGAGGCTCTTTAGCTTTGAAAATGACAATTTGAAATACATTAAGACTATCCAAATGACTATGTGGTCTAATGTAGAAGGCGTCTGACTTCGGATTAGAAGTTTGAGGGATCGAGTCCCTTCATGGTCGAGCATGTTTAGTTTCTGTATTGAGACTGGCAATTGCATTGTGTTTTATATATTGGCATGGCTTCTTTCTCTGTCATGATTATCAATGAGGGGATTCTGATGGTACAATAAGTGGCCATGTGATCTAATGGATAAGACCTCTGACTTCGGATCAGAAGATTGAGGGTTCGAGTCCTTTCATAGTCAAGCATGTTTAGTTTCTGGATTGACACTGGCAATAGAGTGGTGTATTTTAGTGGCTTATTTCTATGTCCTTCTTGTCAATGAGGGGATTCTGATGACACAACAAGTGTCCATGTGGCCTAATGGAGAAGGCGTCTTACCTCGGATCAGGAGATTGAGGGTTCAAGTCCCTTCATGGTCAAGGGTCTTTAGCTTCTGAAAAGATGTTCTCTTCCTCAACACACATGTCCTCATTGTCAATTCCAGTGATTACAGTAAGTGGCCATTTGGCCTAATGGATAAGGTGTCTGACTTCGGATCAGAAGATTGAGGGGTTGAGTACTTTCATGGTCAAGGCTCTTGAGCTTTGGAAATGACAATGTACAATACATCAACACGATGCAAATGACTATGTGGCCTAATGCAGAAGGTGTCTGACTTCGGATCAGAAGCTTGAGGGTTTGAGTCCTTTCATGGTCGAGGCTCTTGAGCTTTGGAAATGACAATTTACAATACATCAACACGATGCAAATGACTATGTGGCCTAATGGAGAAGGCGTCTGACTTCGGATCAGAAGATTGAGCGTTCGAGTCCCTTCACGGTCAAGGGTTTTCAGCTTCGGACAAGATGTGCTCTTCCTCAACACACAAAGATCTTCAGGCATGGGATGTTTTGTTTCTATGTCCTCATTGTCAATTCCAGTGATTACAGTAAATGACGATGTGTCCTAATGGAAAAGGCACCTGACTTCGGCTCAGAAGATTGAGGGTTCGAGTCCCTTCATGTTCAAGTATGTTTGGTTGCTGTATTGAGACTCGCAATTGTATTGTGTTTTACATATTGGCATGGCTGATTTCTCTGTCATGATTGTCAATGAGGGGATTCTGATGGTACAAAATGTGGCCGAATGGATAAGGCGTCTGACTTCGGATCAGAAGATTGAGGGTGAGAGTCCTTTCATGGTCGAGGCTCTTTAGCTTTCAAAATGACAATTTGAAATACATTAAAACTGTCCAGGTGACTATGTGGCCTAATGGAGAAGGCGTCTGACTTCGGATCAGAAGATTGAGGGTTCGAGTCCCTTCATGGTCGAGCATGTTTAGTTTCTGTGTTGAGACTGCCAAGAGAGTTTTGTTTTTTAGTGGCTTATTTCTATGTCCTTATTGTCAATGAGGGGATTCTGATTGTACAATAAGTGGCCATGTGGCCTAATGGATAAGGCGCCTGACTTCGGATCAGAAGATTGAGGGTTCGAGTCCGTTCATTGTCAAGGCTCTTTAGCTTTAAAAATGACAATTTGAAAGACATTAAGACTATGCAAATGACTATGTGGTTTAATGGAGAAGGAGTCTGACTTCGGATCAGAAGATTGAGGGTTCGAGTCCCTTCACGGTCAAGGGTTTTCAGCTTCGGAAAAGATGTGCTCTTCCTCAACACACAAAGATCTTCAGGCATGGGATGTTTTGTTTCTGTGTCCTCATTGTCAATTCCAGCGATTACAGTAAATGACTATGTTGCCAAATGGAGACGGTGTCTGACTTCGGATCAGAAGTTTGAGGGGTTGAGTCCCTTCATGGTCGAGTATGTTTAGCTACTGTATTGAGACTGGCAAGAGTATTGTCTTTTATAAATTGGTGGCTTATTTCTCTCGAATAGTTGTCAATGAGGGGATTCTCATGGTACAATAAGAGGGCATGTGGCCTAATGGAGAAGATGACTGACTTTGGATCAGAAGATTGAGGGTTTGAGTCCCTTCATCATCAAGGGTCTTTAGCTTTGGAAAATATTTGCTCTTCCTCAACACACAGAGATCCTCTCGCATGGGATGTTTTGTTTTTATGTCCTCATTGTCAATTCCAGTGGTTCCAGTCAATGACTATGTGGCCTAATGGCGAGGGTGTCTGTCTTCGGATCAGAAGATTAAGGGTTTGAGTCCCTTCATGGTCAAGGCTCTTGAGCTTTGGAAATGACAATTTGCAATACATCAAGACTATGCAAATGACAATGTGGCCAAATTGAGAAGGCGTCTGACTTCGGATCAGAAGATTGAGGGTTTGAGTCCTTTCATGGTAGAGGCTCTTTAGCTTTGAAAATGACAATTTGAAATACATTAAGACTATCCAAATGACTATGTGGTCTAATGTAGAAGGCGTCTGACTTCGGATTAGAAGTTTGAGGGATCGAGTCCCTTCATGGTCGAGCATGTTTAGTTTCTGTATTGAGACTGGCAATTGCATTGTGTTTTATATATTGGCATGGCTTCTTTCTCTGTCATGATTATCAATGAGGGAATTCTGATGGTACAATAAGTGGCCATGTGATCTAATGGATAAGACCTCTGACTTCGGATCAGAAGATTGAGGGTTCGAGTCCTTTCATAGTCAAGCATGTTTAGTTTCTGGATTGACACTGGCAATAGAGTGGTGTATTTTAGTGGCTTATTTCTATGTCCTTCTTGTCAATGAGGGGATTCTGATGACACAACAAGTGTCCATGTGGCCTAATGGAGAAGGCGTCTTACCTCGGATCAGGAGATTGAGGGTTCAAGTCCCTTCATGGTCAAGGGTCTTTAGCTTCTGAAAAGATGTTCTCTTCCTCAACACACATGTCCTCATTGTCAATTCCAGTGATTACAGTAAGTGGCCATTTGGCCTAATGGATAAGGTGTCTGACTTCGGATCAGAAGATTGAGGGTTTGAGTACTTTCATGGTCAAGGCTCTTGAGCTTTGGAAATGACAATGTACAATACATCAACACGATGCAAATGACTATGTGGCCTAATTGAGAAGGTGTCTGACTTCGGATCAGAAGCTTGAGGGTTTGAGTACTTTCATGGTCGAGGCTCTTGAGCTTTGGAAATGACAATTTACAATACATCAACACGATGCAAATGACTATGTGGCCTAATGGAGAAGGCGTCTGACTTCGGATCAGAAGATTGAGCGTTCGAGTCCCTTCACGGTCAAGGGTTTTCAGCTTCGGACAAGATGTGCTCTTCCTCAACACACAAAGATCTTCAGGCATGGGATGTTTTGTTTCTATGTCCTCATTGTCAATTCCAGCGATGACAGTCAATGACTATGTGGCCTAATGGAGAAGGCGTCTGACTTCTGATCAGAAGATTGAGGGATTGAGTCCCTTCATGGTCAAGGCTCTTCTGCTTTGGAAATGACATTTTGCAATACATCAATACAATGCAAGTGCCCATGTGGCCTAGTGGAGAAGGCGTCTGACTTCGGATCAGAAGATTGAGGGTTTGAGTCCTTTCATGGTCAAGGCTCTTGAGCTTTGGAAATGACAATTTACAATACATCAACACGATGCAAATGACTATGTGGCCTAATGGAGAAGGCGTCTGACTTCGGATCAGAAGATTAAGGGGGTTCGAGTCCCTTCATCGTCAAGGGTCTTTAGCTTCGGAAAAGATGTGCTCTTCCTCAACACACAGAGATCTTCTCGCATGGGATGTTTTGTTTCTATGTCCTCATTGTCAATTCCAGTAATTACAGTAAATGACAATGTGACCTAATGGAGAAGGTGTCTGACTTCGGATCAGAAGATTGAGGGTTCGAGTCCTTCATCGTCAAGCATGTTTAGTTTCTGTATTGAGACTGGCAATGGAGTTGTGTTTTTTAGTGGCTTATTTCTATGTCCTTATTGTCAATGAGGGGATTCTGATGGCACAGCAAGTGTCCATGTGGCCTAATGGAGAAGGCGTCTTACTTCGGATCAGAAACTTGAGGGTTTGAGTCCTTTCATGGTCAAGGCTCTTGAGATTTGGAAATGACAATTTACAATACATCAACACGATGCAAATGACTATGTGGCCTAATTGAGAAGGTGTCTGACTTCGGATCAGAAGATTGAGGGATTAGAGTCCTTTCATAGTCGAGCATATTTAGTTTTTGTATTGAGACTGGCAATAGAGTTCTGTTTTTTAGTGGCTTATGTCCTTGTTGTCAATGAGGGGATTCTGATGTCACAACAAGTGTCCATGTGGCCTCATGGCGAAGGTGTCTGACTTTGGATCAGAAGATTGAGGGTTCGAGTCCTTACATGGTCAAGGCACTTTAGCTTTGAAAATGACAATTTGCGATTCATCAAGACTCTGTAAATGACTATGTGGCCTCATTGAGAAGGCGTCTGACTTCGGATCAGAAAATTAAGGGTTTGAGTCCCTTCATGTTCGAGCATGTTTAGTTTCTGTATTGAGACTGGCAAGAGTATTGTCTTTTATAAATTGGTGGCTTATTTCTCTCTCATAGTTGTCAATGAGGGGATTCTCATTGAACAACAAGAGGTCACGTGGCCTAATGGAAAAGGCGTCTGACTTCGGATCAGAAGATTGAGGGATTGAGTCCCTTCATGGTTGAGCATGTTTAGTTTCTGTGTTGAGACACAGAAAAGTGTTGTGTTTTATACCTTTTTGAGCAATGTTTCCAAAAGCAACTCAAATGCAATACCTTCACTGAGAAAGATCTTGGTTGATTTTCTTCACTTCATTGTAGTGGATCCCTGTTATCCTCGACATAGAAAGGTCTTCATACCGTTGTTGAGCTGAATCCTTTGCGCTATTCATTGTATTCATTCACATGGCCATGTGGCCAAATGAAGATTGAGGGTTCGAGTCCCGTAGGCTCTTCAGTTTTGAAATGACATTGTGCAATCCATCAAGATTAAGCAAATTACTATGTGTACTCATGGTGAAGGCGTCTGACTTCGGATCAGAAGATTAAGGGTTCGAGTCACTTCAATCGAGTTTATTTTCTGTCATTGTTGTCAATGAGGTGATTCTGATGGTACAATAAGTGGCCATCTGGTCTAATGGATAAGGCGTCTGACTTCGGATCAGATGATTGAGGGGTCAAGTATGATTAGGTTTTTTGTATTGCGATTGGCAGTAATATGATGTGATATACCATTTTTGAGGTTGAATGCTTTTTCCAAAAGTATTTAAAGTAGGCTCTTTCTGAAGATAAGTTGTTATTCAATTGCTTATATGAAAAGTTTAAACTGAAACTATACCATACACAGGCAGTCGACCTCCGGCTGAACCGCACAATGGTGACATTTTACAGCACATCCAATCGGATTCTCATGGTACAATAAGAGGCCATGTGGCCGAATGAAGATTGAGGGTTCGAGTCCCGTAGGCTCTTCAGCTTTGGAAATGACAATGTGGAATCCATGAAGATTAAGCAAATGACTATGTGTACTAATGGCGAAGGCGTCTGACTCCGGATCAGAAGATTAAGGGTTCGAGTCACTTCATAGTTGAGTGGGTTTAGTTTCTGTCCACGTTGTCAATGAGTGGATTCTGATGGTACAGTAAGTCTGATGGTACAGTAAGTCTGATGGTACAGTAACAATAAGTGGCCGTGTGGTCTAATGGATAAGGTGTCTCACTTCAGATCAGATGTTTGAGGGTTCAAGTCCATTCATGGTCAAGTATCATTAGTTTATTGTATTGCGATTGGCAGTAATATGATGTGTTATACCATTTTTGAATGCTTTTAATAAAAAAAAAGCATTTCAGAAAATGCTTTTTTTAATCTTCTGCTCCGAAGTCAGACGCCTTCTCCGTTAGGCCACATAGTCATTTACTGTCATCACTGGAATTGACAATGAGGACATAGAAACAAAACATCCCATACGAGTGAAGATCTCCATATGTCGAGGAAGAATGACTATGTGGGCTAATGGATAAGGCGCCTGACTTCGGATCAGAAGATTGAGGGTTTGAGTCCCTTCATGGTCGAGCATGTTTAGTTTCTGTATTGAGACTGGCAATATTATTGTGTTTTTTCGTCGTGGCTTATTTCTCTGTCCTCGTTGTCGATGAGGGGATTCTGATGGTACAATAAGAGGCGATGTGGCCTAATGGATAAGGCGTCTGACTTCGGATCAGAAAATTGAGAGTTCGAGTCCCTTCGTGGTCATCGGTCTTTAGCTTCAGAAATGGGAAAAGATAATATGCAGCATGTTCGTATCGTGTCCTCTTCATGATCAAGGTTCTTTGGCTTTGGAAAAGGAAAATGGCAATGTATTCAAGTATCCTTCACTCTTCCACCCAGGTTGAATGCTATTTCCACAAGTATTTAATGCAGGCTTTAATCTAATGATCTGAAGTCGGACCCATTCTCCATGAGTCCACATTGTCATTTACTGTTATCACTGGAATTGACAATGAGGACATAGAAACAAAACATCCCATGCGAGTGAAGATCGCACTATGTCGAGGATGAGCAAATCTTTTCCCATTTCCGAAGCAAAAGACCATTGACCATGAAGGGACTCGAACCCTCAATCTTCTGATCCGAAGTCAGACGCCTTATCCATTAGGCCACATGGCCACCTATTAAACCATCATAATCCCCTCAATGACAACGAGTACAGAGAAATAAGCCTGTATAAAACACAATACTATTGCCAGTCTCAATACAGAAACTAAACATGCTTGACCATGAAGAGACTCGAATCCTTAATCTATTGATCCGAAGTCAGCCGCCTTCTCCATTAGGCCACATAGTCATTTGCTAAACCTTAATGGATTGCACATTGTCATTTTTAAAGCTGAAGAGCCTGGGGACTCAAACCCTCAATTTTCATTAGGCCACATGGCCATGTGAATGAATACAATGAATAGTGCCGAAGATACAGCTCAACAACGGTATGAAGATCTTTGTATGTCGAGGATAGCAGGGGTCCACTACAATGAAGTGATGAAACTCAACTGTAAGATCTTTCTCAGTCAAGGTAGAGCATTTGAGTTGCTTTTGGAAACATTGCTCAAAATGGTATAAAACACAATACTATTGCCAGTCTCAATACAGAAACTAAACATGCTCGACCATGAAGGGACTCGAACCCTCAATCTTCTGATCCGAAGTCAGACGCCTTCTCCATTCGGCCACATAGTCATTCACTGTTATCACTGGAATTGACAATGAGGACATAGAAACAAAACATCCCATGTGAGTGAAGACCTCGGTATGTTGAGGAAGAGCACATCATTTCCCATTTCCCATTTCCCATTTCTGAAGCTAACGACCCTTGACCATGAAGGGACTCGAACCCTCAATCTTCTGATCCGAAGTCAGACGCCTAATCCATTCGGCCACATGGCCACTTGTTGCATCGCCTGTTGACAATGAGGAGAGAGAAATATAGCTGAATTTTGTTTTTTTCAACGTTCACTGTTCACGGTCTGGCCCCTGCATGGTGAAGGGATGAAACTCAACTGTAAGATCTTTGTAAATCCGAAGTTTTTGACTATGACTATATATGTCCTCTTCATGATCAAGCTTCTTTGGCTTCGGAAAAGGAAAATGGCAATGTATTCAAGTATCCATCACTCTTCCACCCAGGTTGAATGCTATTTCCACAAGTATTTAATGCAGGCTCTTGTTAAAGATACGTTGTCATTCTATTGCTTGTATTCAAAGTTAAAACTGAAAATATGCCAAAAACTTTGACCTCCAAGACACTTCAATGAAACAATATTTAAGCGTAAAAATAAATGGCTTACAGCTGATTTGATTTCAACACCGCATAAACACCGCTTCCTCGACATCCTCGTTGTTGAGATGTATCACTTCAACATTCGTACTTCCTTGACAATTACTACTTTTCCTATCAGCTGAGGTCGCCATTTTGTGACATATTAGCATGTTACAGAAAAGACCATAAAAAAAAAATAAACAACCTTGTTGAGTTTCTCAGGAAATAGCTGAGGATAGCTTTGGATCAGAAGATTGAGGTTTTCGAGTCCCTTCATGGTCCAACATAAATTTAAGGAACCACATTTAACCAATTTAACTCAGTCAACAAAACACAAACCGCTAACTACACTAGCTAGCCGCAATAGATTAAAACTGTGCGTTATGTGTGTGCACGCGGAAAGAATTTAGATTTTTATAGCTTGCTATATTTCTCTTGTAGCCAGCGTCAGTGTTGTGAAGCTTCATTTAACGTAGAATCATGTGCTTGCCCGACCCTGCTTCTATCACACATTTTCCATTAGCATGCGCGACAGCCACCGCCGACTCGCGCAATGGTGACATTTTAAAAACGAGCGCTCGGGTTTCGTTTGCGTCGACTGTTTCAACGGCACGTCACGGCGGCGGGCTTCCGAACGAGACAGAGAACCTTCTGGGATGTTCGTCGCGCTCCCTCAATAGCCGCTCGGTTTAGCGTCCCCCTGCACCATTAAGCTTTTATAATGGCGCCATCATTTGCACGGCGGCGGGAACGCGAGACCCGGATGATTAAAAGATGAGCTCGTCCCGCTGTCCGCTCAGACGCACAACAGATTGCGGACCGCTCGCCGTTGTGGAGACACTTGAAGTGCAGCCAATGTGCACGTGCTCTTTTCCCATTTCTATATATTTTTTTTGTGCGGTGGCTTTATAGTTGCTGCAAAGAACACAACAGGCGGCCCTCTTTTTTTGTGCAAAACATCGCCTGGACAATAAACACCGGAGCCATGTGAAAGACGGCAGGTGTTACACTTTTGTTTGCAGTTTATTTATTTACTTTTAAAACTATGCATCCGGGACAAAAAGCCAGGTCTTTGAGGGCCGGGCCGCAGTCAGAGGAGACCTTTCACTTATTATTTTTCCCCCCAACAAATAACTGCCACTTGCTGTTTATCCAATTTTACACACACACAAAAAACCCGCACTGTTGCTTGTCCAACAAGTGCCATTATCAGTGACAAGAAAATGAGAAAGTGAAAGCAGCACAAGCTTTGCGCCAAGATAAAGCTTTGTGAAATCAGACATCATAAGGTTGTCTCCTTTCAGTATTTATCTATGGAGGGAGCGTGTTTAATATTTAATATCTGTGTACAAATAGTCAATTTAAAAAAAAAAAAAAAAAAAAAAAAAAACATAATTTCCCTAGTTTTTGTAGACTTTAAAGCACGGGTGTCGAACTGAAGGCCCGGGGGCCAGTTGTGGCCCACCATGTCATTTGATGTGGCCGACGAAAGCAAATCATGTGCATCTACTTCATGTTTCTTGCTAAAAATCTGTTCCAAAATTTCAAATCGTCTTCACTTTTTAATAATGTTGAAAGATTACAAGTGCTTTTTGGGGTTTTTTTTTTGTTACCAAACCACTGTTGGAAATAAATTGAACAGTAGTTGAACAAATTGTTTTCCTTGACTTTGTATTTCATAACTAGTTGTCCATCAGTTTTTTTGCTGTATACTATTTGTAATAATATGATGAGGAAATTATAAATTTCTACAATTTTAAAGTCACAACAGGAAAAAATAACAATTGTGGAAAAAAATAAGCATAAATATCAACAAAAATAGTACATTTAAAAAGTTAGTGGGGGGGGAAAACAATGTAAATGTATGCAGCTTCAGACTTAAATATCTTAAATATCACTTTGAATCCCAGTCAGTTATTAAAATCTCCCAAATGCAAACCGCTCGGGGTGCATGGGCCAATTATTCTGCTCCACAAATTCTACCTAGCAACATGTGATGCGTGTGATCACCCTCCCCCGGAGGTGTGTGCGCTTCAATTTGGGAAGCCCCCCGGCCAACACCAATGGTTGTGCTCCACACATTCTGCCTAGCAACAAGGGCACTTCTGGGAAAAAAAGAAAAAAAAAATCATTTGCTTGAGTGCCATCGGAGAAAATTTCATTTTCATTGATTTCAGAGTCTGTATATTATTTTATTTTTACTTAGGTACAAGAATTATACATACATTTACCAGAGGGTTTTTCTTTTGACACAAATATCTGTACTTGTGCTTAATT
The DNA here is from genome assembly GCF_024500275.1 of Phycodurus eques. Taxonomy (NCBI): domain Eukaryota; kingdom Metazoa; phylum Chordata; class Actinopteri; order Syngnathiformes; family Syngnathidae; genus Phycodurus; species Phycodurus eques. The sequence goes on from NC_084531.1 coordinate 26,955,695, forward strand.
ACATCCTAATGTGATTACTTTTGGCACTTCTCCTTGTAACCAAATACAACGTACATAATAAAATGCCTTCCCTCAGTGGTCCAAAATGAGAAATAAAAAAAGGCACAAGTTGGGCATTTCTTTTTTTTTTTTTGATTGATTTGACCTAAATACATATTACATCTATTTTAAAACCAGACACCAACCTGTTTTTTTCCCCTTGTGCTATATAAATTGCATTAGGATAAAGGGAGTTTATTTATAGCCAAGCGTGATTTACATGATGCTTTAATCAATATAAAGAGCAATTAGACCGCTTTTCTTCCCTTTACAAGGCCCCACATTACAGTGGTGACAGCAAATATCGGGCTATTAAAAAAGGTTGTTCATCATCTTTCTTTTCATCAAAACACACTTTGTTGTCCTTCAAAATGCCATTTAAGATAACATCATAGAATTATTCATATGGGAAACTTAACATTTTTGTTCTTCTTGTCATGCAAATTGCTGGAAGCCCAAAATACAATCCTCACAACATGGACGATCTGATCTTAAAAATATGTTTATTAAATTAGTTTGCAATTCATTGACACACAGATCCCGTAGCCCATTTGAACTTTCTTGCTAACCAAAACAGCAGCACTCAGCAAGTCTCTCCATTTATCTTCTTGATTATCAAGCCATCCACTCATCGAAGGGCGACCACGAACTATTGCGGCGGAAGTCGACCGTTTTGCTTTGACGTCGCCATTTTGGCCGGTTTGCTAGCGGCCGCTCGTCGGTTTTGTGAGGCCAGCAGACCTGAGGTGAATAAATCGTTGTCATTAGGATTCCAGCCCGAGTGCGCACGCCTGCAGGCGTCAACAAAAATATTGGCTCGCTGCGGCAAAATGCGTGTCCCCGGCAAGAAGAACTTTTCACCGTGAGGCACACGTACTTTGGGGTGGCGGTAGCGCCGATGGCATCACTAGTAAACAAAACTTTTAGGCACTTGACCAAGGAAGAAGGATTATAAAACAAGGGAACGAGCTTGAACGACGAGGTTCAGGGTTCCTAAACATTTGAGGCGTGAACATTCACGTTCCAGATTTATCGGTAAATAATTACAATTTGAGAAACCCTACTTTGAACCCATTTCGAAACTTTGAAACACTAACCCTGTTTTGAGACCCTATTTTGAAATCCTAACCCTGTTTTGAAACCGTACTTTGAAACCCTAACCCCCTTTCGAAACCCTACTTTGAAAAACCCTAACCCTGTTTTGAAACCCTATTTTGAAATACCTAGCCCTGTTTTGAAACACAACTTTGAAACCCTCATCCCATTTTGAAACCCCCACCGCATTTTGAAACCATAATTTGAAACTCTAACCCCGTTTAGGGACCCTACTTTGAATCCCTTACTTTGTTTAGAAACCTTACTTTGAAACCCTAACACTGTTTCGAAACCCTTCTTCGAAACCCTAAACCTGTTTTGAAACCCTACTTTCAAAGCCCTAACCCATTTTGAAACCCTAACCTTGTTTCGAAACCCTACTTTAAAAACCCTAACCCTGTTTTGAAACCCTACCCCATTTCAAAACCCCACTTTGAAACCCTAACTCTGTTTTGAAACCCTACTTTGAAACCCTAACCCTGTTTTGAAACCCTATTTTGAAATGCTAGCCCTCTTTTGAAACACAACTTTGAAAACCCCACCCCATTTTGCAACCTTAATTTGAAACTCTAACCCCGTTTAGGGACCCTACTTTGAAACCCTTACCTTGTTTAGAAACCTTACTTTGAAACACTAACACTGTTTCGAAACCCTACTTTGAAACCCTGAATCCGTTTTGAAACCCTAACCCTGTTTTGAAAGCCTATTTTGAAATCCTAGCCCTGTTTTGAAAACCTACTTTGAAACACAACCTTGTTTTGAAACCCTACTTTGAAATTCTAACCTCGTTTTGAAACCCTACCTTGAAACCCTTACCCCGTTTGGAAACCCTATGTTGAAACCCTAACCCTGTTTTGAAACCCTTTTTTGAAATCCTTCTTTAAAACCCTAACCCTGTTTTAAAACCCTAACCCTGTTTTAAAACCCGACTTTGAAACCCTAACCCCATTTTGAAACCCTAATTTGAAACTTTAACCCCGTTTTGAAACTCTACTTTGAAATCGTAACCCTGTTTTGAAACCCTAACCTTGTTTCAAAACCCTAATTTGAAACCCTAATCCTGTTTTGAAACCCTACTTTGAAACCATAAGCCTATGTTGAAACCCTAGTTTGAAACACCGTCCCCGTTTTGAAACCCTACGTTGAAACCCTAACCCTCTTTTGAAACCCTACTTTGAAACACTAACCCTGTTTTGAAACCCTGCGCTGAAACCTTAGCCCTGTTTTGAAACCCTAATTTGAAACCCTAACCCTGTTTTGAAAGCCCAATCCCGTTTTCCAACCTAATTTGAAACGCTAACAGTTTTCAAACCGTGCTTTGAAACCATAACCCTGTTTTGAAAGCCTAACTCTAGGAAATATGACAAACTTTTTTGGCTCAGCTATTTTTTTTTAGACACAATTTAAAAAATATTCACTTAAAGAACATTCATTTCAAGTACTTGTGTGCTTCCTTCTGTTAACTTTGTCATTTTTAAGATGCAGATGTGGACAATTTTCAATGACACAAAACACAACACACAAAAATATAAACACAAAATATTCCCTTTATTTTTTTCCCCTCGTTCTACCTTCATAAGACTACACAGGATGTAGCTCTAAGCGGTATCTACAGTTTGCATGTTCTTCATTTACAGCTCGCTGCTTGAGTCGTCATCATATTTACACGGTCTGAGAAGAAGAAAAAAGGAAGAAAAACACAGTGTTGGAAACTCAAACAAAATGAGTCTGGAACTTTAGCGGACGGGGGAACAAAATGGGAGAGAAAAAAAAAAAGTTGTCAGTGCAGCCGTCATTGAACATCAAAATGACACAACAAAATAACTCAAGACACAAAAAAGACTCGCACGACTGTTTTGATGGGCGGACAGAGAGGCAGGCGTGCAGTCGAGTACCGAATCACATCGTGACACGTTCAATTGTCCTTGACGCCCAACTGAGTGTAAACAGAACCAGGAACACCTGCTGGTCCCGTGCATTGCGTTCCGTTAAGGCAAAGCGCGCCGCATGGGCAAACGTGGACGCCTTAACTTGAGGTCGAAACGTTCTGCCTAATCAAATTCATCCAAGCGGGCCTTGATGGACTTTGCTCTCAATTCTCCCGATGAATTAAGTGACGGCGTCTCATTACTTTTGTCCACGTAGCATCTCTTTCATCCTGCCCGCAATGCAAAAGCAGCACACGTCGGAATACTGTCGCCGTTACTGGTGAACTACAACAACGGACGGTAAAAGGGACACGGGTTCACATTGGTTTGTAACGTTCACATCTGTTGTTGGTTTGTTTATTATCACTATTGATGAACTGAAAAACCAGGAAGTGGTCTTGTGTGTTTGTTTGTAACAAGTGAAAATGAAAGAGGAGCACTTTTTCTTTGCTTTTTTAAAAAAAATAAAAAAGTAAAACAATTAAAAAAGTGCCATCAAATCCCTTAAATTAACTTTTTTTTTTTATTTTTATTGAATTTTTTTTAGCACTTTTGATCATTCAGCAGTCCACACGGAAAACACTGACGAGCCTCCTCGCCCGCAAACACAACAGCTCGTTATCAATGCGCGACAAGTTTCAAGTAGTTTAAAAAAAAAAAAAAAAAAAAAAAAAAAAAAGAAAGAAAGAAAAACGTGATTAAAAGAGAAGGAATCTCCTTGGCTGAGGAAAAGGCAGAATGGAGCAAGTTGGGGCATAACAATCTGAGCCGAAGAACAGCTCCCAGTGGCCCTCGGCTACGATGGGGCAAAGTCCGAAAAATGTCGTTTTGCTCCTCGATCAGCCGCACTTGGAGGGCGAAGACTGTTCGCGAATCTCGGAAAAAGGAGAAGGGCACTCTTCTAACTGTGCAATGCAATTCATGTATCATTCTTTCTTTCCATCTTCAGTTAGCAAACAAGAAAGTGAGAAATTAAAAAGTGACTTATTTTGTTGTTTGTCAACTTAGCACAAAAAACAACAACAACAAAAAGCCTTTTTTCAATATATTTGAATTTCAGGCTGAGATCAAAACTACAACATGGAAAAATGGGCCAAAGGACTGAATTTGATTTTATTATTAAAATGGTCGGTCGGGTTTACGTGACTCGAATGTTTGGCAAGTAAAGCTACATTACCTTGTTAACCACGACACATCAGATGATCCTTCAGAATCATTAGTGCTGGTCGTTGTAAATTAAACTATATTAGCAACGGCACCGTTTTTTTCACCAGATTTAAAATTTAAAAAAAAATTTTTTCACGTCAGCATTTTGCCGTCCTCTGATTGGTTGGTCAGAGCATGCCGAGTTTGACAAGCAAAACACGTCTTTAGCTAGCCGCATGCATGAATGCATCCATCCATCCAACTAAAAAAAATACTTAACTCTCCAAGTACCAACTTAACTCATTTACTGTCAGCCTTCCCAGTTAACATGGATATTTGACTTCTAAAACCGTCAATGGCAGTGAATGTGATAATGTCCAACATTAAAGTACAGTAAAGTAGTAGGCCTAAGTGTTCATCAAATAACAAGAAAAGGGGTTTATTCCTAAAAACTATATTTATTATTGTTGTGAACATTAAATATAGACAAATTAAATAAAAAAAAAAAATTGATTCAATTGCAAATGTATTGCACATAAGTTAAGTAAAAATTGTACTTCAAAAAAATGTGGCAAAAAACAGTTGAAGATGAAAGGCAAATTCAATATTCTACTTAAATGTTAAATACAACTGAACTGTACTTCTAAAAATGTACTGTACAGTGGACCCCCGCATACTCGCCGTACAGCACCCATGGATTCACCTATTCGCAGATTTTGAATTTTTTTCCATTCTTTTTTTCTTCTTTTTTTCATGGGGGCGGGGGGTGATTCTCGCTCCAGCCCACGCGATTAGCGTCAGTCCACTGTGTATGAAAAGTAAAAACTCTAATGTACTGGATTAAAAATTAAAGGTTAAACAGGCTATATGCGGAGCTACAAGCGTCATTTTTTAAATTGAAATTCATTTTCAATGTTCTAAATTTTATTTGTATTATCTTCAATCATTCTTTCACATACCACAAGAGGGAGCACGGGTACCACTATTGGAACTCGTACCACACTGCATTAATACATTTACTGAAGAACATTTTGTGTGAGTGTGTTGTATTTAATATTTTTGTCACGTTATTAGATAAATATTGATTGTGAACTATTTAAGATGATGTGCACAGCTGTGTGCTGTTATGTTGCCATTTTGTATCGTATTTGGTATTAGGAGATGGATTAAGTTGATTAAGTCTCCACAGACGGCCCGCCACTGCAGAAACACGACAAATTAAATCTTAAAATCAAACTGAGTCCTCTGGCTCGTTTTTTCAACTTTTCAATTTTTCTTAGTTTTTTGTGTTGAAAATAGAAAGAAGGAATGACAACACAGATTCAGTGCAACCCATCGTTTTTGTATTTTGTTGGTGATATTTTCTATTCAAAACCAAGCTGCAAACACAGACTACCAAAATGGCGGCGTACCGAAGTGTCTTTGGCAAGAGGTCCACAGTCGTCCACGTGAGTCTGTCACGCCACGCGGCGCGTTCATGTCACCTGCGGCCCATTTCGCTCTGTCTCATGAAGTGGACGTTGTTGACGCTGTCGGCCAGCTCGGGGTACTGCTCGGCCGACACCACGTAGAAGCCGTCATATCCCTGCACCTTCCCCGAGCCCAGCAGCTGCTGCTTCTCGCCCTCGGTCCAGGTGCGCGAACCCTCCTCGCCGTCGCGGAGTCTTTGGCGCTCACGGGCCCACGCCTGCGCCACCGCGCGCTGGCGCGCCGCCTCCAGCACGCGCGCCTTCTCCTCGTCCAAGCTGCTACCGTAGCGCGTGTTGAGGCTCAGCGCGCCGTACTGCAGTCGGATGTCGGTGATGCGGCGGGTCCGGCCGTTGAGCACGGCGTTGACCTGGGACACGGTCACGTTGACGCCGTTCTCCAGCGTGCGCCGGCCCACCGCCATGCCGATGAGGCCCAGGTCGCCCTCCGCCGAGCCCAGCTTGACGAAGTGGTGAGTGTCCACGCCGGCCACGGTGTAGCGCAGCGCTTCCAGGTAGAAGGCGTCGTTCAGCACGGCCGCCGTGCGACGCCCGTCCTCGTTGGCCAGGCTGACGATGTCCGTGCTGATGCGACCGTCCCGGATGGCGAACTTGACGCCCTTCCCAAAGATAGACCCCACTGACGCGAACACCGTCTTGTCCTCGGTCTGGGCGCAACCGGCGCTCTTGGCGTGGTAGATCTGGCCGAAGCGCTCCAGCTTCACGAAGGCCTTGAGCTGCCTCTGAACTTCACACTGAACACCCAGCAGCGACTGCGGAGCAAACACGCACATGTTTGTGTCACGTGACTCACAAAACAAAAGCGTACGCAACTTCTACTAGCAACCCAAACTAAACTTAGTTCCTCTCCTCAAAAATCTCTCAGTCGAGATGTATCACCCCAATATACTTTCTTGACACCAATGACAACTTTCCCATTAGCCTGGGAATTGGCGCCATCTTGTGGCATCTTAGGGCGTTATTGAAAGAGCACCAACATAAGCAAATACAGTAGAACCAGGGGTTTCGTGTGCCCTCGTTTTTGTACGATTCGTTGATTGACGCTTTTTATCACCAAACATTTGTCCCAGTAGGTGAAGAGGAGAAAAAAAACAGAAATAATAACTAGAAATAATGAAAAACAAACGACGTGTGGCCGAACCCGTGAGTCTGAACATAGGCCATAGTCTTCTATAAAGCAAAAAGTGATGTTTAATGCTCATTTATCGATTTCATTTGCCATTTGTATTTATTTCACAGTTTTCTGTATGTTAAACGGGAGTTATTTTCTATAAATTGTATTTTTATGAATATTTCTAGGGGTCTGAAATTGGATTTACATTATTCCTGAATGAGAACTATTACTTTGGTTTTTGTACAATTTGGTTCTAGTCAAACGTTTGTAACTGATTAATCATGAAAAACTGGGGTTCACTATTGGTGACTTTTTCAGCAAATAGCTGAAGATAGGTTCCGCATAAAAAAAAAACGTGCATGGGTGAATTTGTTAACAAAGAAGCGCAATTAAGCACAGGATTATGCCATAAAGACACCTTGCCAAATTTCTGTTTTTGTCATCTACTGCAGTCAGTCCCAATGGCAACTTGGGGGTTGCGGTTGGTCTCGGCAGCGGTCTGATGAGAGGACGAGTAGGCGAGCAGCGGTAACATGCCTGATCTACTCCGTCACTCCATATTTGTTAACTGCAATATCAATGAGTCCGGGTCATCGGTCCCGCGAGCAGACGGGCACAGAAGGGGGACGTGCCCCCTTCCTCGTCCGCCCCACGGCGTACCCCCAGAGCGTACAGTCATCCGCACAGCATGGGGGTGCAAAGCGAGCCGCAGGCCTGACCCAAAAATGTGAGCCTCGGACGGCACAGGATCTCATTTGTCCGGACACTCAGCAGCCATTTTTCACGCTTGGCCGGCGAAGTAAAAGTAAACGAAACCAGAACCTATTTTTCTCATAGAATAAAATATACGGAATTATAGTCACATTGCTGGGCAAAATGTGACCACAAGATGAGAGCAGTTTTCACTGAAATAATCATTACAGAGACTTATTTGTTTGTTTTTCCTTCTGTAATTGGCGCACGGCTATAATGTGTACAACGATCCCTAAATGAGACTTTTCACTGATGAAATACAGTAAGATGCCTATTAAGTGTCTCATGACTAGAAGCTCGGCAAAAATAACCATTAATATATATATATATATATATATATATATATATATATATATATATATATATATATACTGTAAGAGACCCCCACAAAAATCGAGTTATAACTGGAAATCTATTAAATTGGACTTTTAGGCATACAAAATATTATTTCGCCGCCCCCATCTTGACAATCAATTGTGTTGAACGAGTTATTGCGGAGGAAACAAAAAGCCACGTTGTTCCTCTTTCCTGGCTTGATTAAAAAAAAAAAAAAAAAAAGTGTTGATTAAAAGATGACTTCTGAGGTGGTGAGAACAGACTCTCAATGCCCTTCAATTGGGGGAGCTAAGGGGGGAACTTTTTTATTTATTCTGTCTAATCTACACAGACGACTTTTCCCGACATATCTCCCCTGGAAATATTTGAAATGCAAATGTCTCTGGATTCAATAAGCCATTTCCTCTGTTGCCTTTGCCGCTTTGTAGATTGGCACCTTGGGTGAGGTTCACAGAACGAGCACGAGGAGAGAAACGGTGTCTGCAATCTTTGCTGGATGTGCACTAAAGTGGGATTCCCTACGTGGGAAATATGCACTTGAACTGCTCTATATGAACTGTATTTCCTAGTATATATACATTGAACTATTTGTACATCCTACTGTATATGTACTGTCCGCCACAATCTCCACTTTGCTGCAGCGCGACACCCAGTCTCTGTGTGAATATCTTTTCATTTAACTAATCGTGTCGAAATACTTTGGTCAATCAAGCTAGTGCACATCAGCTATACTACAGCTTTCGTTTCCAGCCCTTCTTAACTCTGACTTTTCAAAGGCCTCTGCGGACTGCGACTGGGCCGTCAGATCACTGTTCACTAATGGATGACAGCGAGTTTAGATGGCAGCCAGAGTGTCTGCCGACACCAATCTGACGGGCGGCGTTCGCTGGTCTCGCTGTAACTGAAGCCCGCGCGACAACAGTGGCCTCCTCAATAATTCAGGCGATTGAGGGAGGGGGCGGGGGAAGCAACTTGAAAGGCCTGGCTAAAGCGCAGGAATCGGAGCATGTCTGCTAATTCGCAGACCTTGGCTGAGGGTGTAAGACTTGAGATGAAATCAATGGCCGGTGGTGGAGGGAATGGAGAGTGAATTTCCCTAATGGCAGGACAATTACAAGGGCTGTTTAGCCTTACCCCCGTTTCCCGAGATGAGGACAAGAGGCCAGGGCCTGGCTCACTGGGCTGTGTCTGTGGGGCCCGATAGCTGGCACTTCCTCTGGGATTGTGGCTACAGAGCATGTCTTCCTCGCTAACGATGTCAAGACGGGAGGTGGGGAAAGGTCTCACCTTGGTGCTGTCCCACTCCTGCGTCTTGATCTGCGTGCGGACCAGTTCGTAGGACGGCTCCACGGTGTCCGTGTTTGGCTTGCGATAGCCGGGGATCACGTTGTAGAGCTGGAAGCCGAATGTCACCAGCCAGCTGTTCACATCTGCAGAGAGGATACAAAGAATCGAATAAGACTTGAAACCAGACCCCCTGTGAAGAGTTTGTGTGTTCTCCCTGTACTTGCGTGGATTTTCTACACTCTACTCTAAATTGTTCATTGGTGTGAATGCTTATTTGTCTGTATGTGCCCTGCGCAGGGATTGGCTGCTGATTGGCCCAGTTCAAAGCCGTTTATAGGAATGTCTGGACGTTGAGAAACAGTCACCATGAAACGCAATTGACGGTTTTTTAAATTTACCATCTGTAAGTGATATTTTTTAGGGATGCTTGAGACCAGTGTTTTTCAGACTGATACCAGTACGAGTATTTACTCTCGAGTACTAAGCCGATCCTGAGTACCGATACCACTAGTACTTTTAATGCATCATTTACTTGATAAAGTAAATTAAAGCAATTCAAGTAAAGGTAAAGCAGTGTTTCACAATATTTATTGAGCAAAGGCATGTTTTACATTAGAAAAATGTCACGGCACCACCAAACAGAAATACTGGAAAAAATTATGATCTTGTCGCAATTTACTTAAAACTGAAATCTGGGCCTGTTTAGTTAACTGGTGGATACACAGGAGAATTGTACCTTCTGACATTTAGTGGAAGAGCATTTCATTGATCTGTCTGTCACTACACATCGCTGGCATAGATAGTCTGAACAAAGATACAATATTTGTAGCCAATGAATAATTATTTTCAGACCATTTAAGTTCACTATGGTCATTTCCTGCTGCACACCTGATGATCACTCACAGCACAGTGGTTGGGAATCACTGATCTGAAAGTAAGTATTCTTTCATTCTTAATCCTTGGGGTATTTTCATAAAAGCATGTCGTACAAACCTCGGAACCATTTTGAATTGTGAATAAAATGTATTACACGTCTCCTTTAAAATATGTCTTGCTCGTGGTCTTGATCTGGCAGTGCATTTGTTTGTGAAAGCGGATAAGCTGCAATAACTCCACCAGACATCTGCACTGACTCACTCCCGCAGGTGGCACTCGGTAGGGGGGGCCTTCGCCGACGGCAAACGGCGCCCCGCCTACTTTGTTGCGTCGATAATTATATACCGTAATATGGTGTCATTTGGGAGCAGCTGAGACTTGGGGAATATTCTGTATTCTAATGAGATGCAGGAATCATTTGGGACTGGCATGATAATGCGACTCCTCAAATAGCAGCCGAGCCAACAACCGCCTGGTTCGACGTGCGACTACCATCTCCCCATAGTACAGTACAAAATTATTGTTTTGTACTTATTTTTGTGGCCTTAAAACACCCAGACCGGTACACAATTATTTTAAATAAATATATATATATATAAATAAATAAATAAATATATATATCAAAAATATATATTTTTAAAGCGCTCCTACGCATTGAGAGGAGCCAGATGAGGTGGCTGGGGCATCTGATTCGGATGCCTCCCGGACGCCTCCCTGGTGAAGTGTTCCGGGCACGTCCCACCGGGAGGAGACCCAGGACACGACCCAGGACACGCTGGAGGGACTACGTCCTTCGGCTGGCCTGGGAACGCCTCGGGATCCCTCCGGAAGAGCTGGATGAAGTGGCTGGGGAGAGGGAAGTCTGGGCGTCCCTGCTAAAGCTACTGCCCCCGCGACCCGACCCGGATAAGCGGTAGAAAATGGATGGATGGATGGATGGTTTTAAAGTTTGTCCAAACTTACCTCACTGGTGGTCAGGATTTTGTCCCTTAAATCCAACATCTGTTAAATCGAAGTTCCACTCTACTTTCTTACTGTACTAAAGTAGATTTACCAGTTATCTGTACTTGAATATTTATTTGCCTGACCACATTCTATTCTTACTCCATGCATTTGAAAAGTGTACTGTCGACTCTAGTTACTATTTACTACAGAACTTTTTTACTCCAACTTTTTACTTTTTTCAACTTCCACCAATGACGACATTGATGTAAAAAAGACATAAATAGAGAGCGGTAAAGTCAACTGCGGTTGAGACCTTGATTGACTGATTGTGATCTTTGAGACTTATAAGGCAGAAAAAACAGGGACAGCTAACCGAACCTAACCTTTAACCCTTGAAGCAACAGATGTTTGAACGCAAACAACGAGCAACACACGTGGACAGACAATATAACAAAATACTCACAGGCATATATTCTTTATCCTCTACAAGGATCGACTAATATTGCTGCAGCTTTCTGAGTCCGTTTTGAAACTCTTCTTCATGGATCTTTAGTGTTGTATCATACTGCTCCCATGTGGCCAAGGCGCATACACCAGACGGAGCAGCACAATGTCCATTGAATTGAAGCAAAAAATGTGGCAAAAATCATTAAATTCTTTACATTCTATTGAGGTATGCTGTTACTGTATGTTTTTATAAAGTACAATACTATAAAGTGCCATTTTCTTATTAAAGGACACATTACAAAATCATTTTTGTGGGGGAGGCTGGAACGGATTAATGGCTTTTCCATTCATTGCAATGGGGAAATATGATTTGCGATATGAGCGTTTTGCGTTACGAGCGTGGTCACGGAACGAATTAAACTCGTATCTCAAAGCAGCACTGTATTGCTCATCCATGGTCTTATTTAAGAGAATTGTTTGATGCACAAATGATTCATGGTGAATGAGTTGTCTTGTGCTAGCCTTTCTTTTGCTCTTGCAGGACCTGTTGGCAGTTCAGTCCAGATTATCCTGTCAGTTTTTTTTTCTTTGTGCCAAGTTGTCAAAATGGATAGTCTGTGTTATTGAGAGTAAAAACAGTTTGCTCTACTTTTTTACTTAATTACATTTCAGTCTCTACTTTTTTTTTTTTTTTTTTTTTTACTTCAAATACAGAAGTTGAATCAGTAATGCTCCTCTTAGCATACTATATATCAATTTTTTTGCACAAGTATCTCTACCTCTACTTAAATACAAGGTGTGAGTACTTTTGCCACCTAGTTTTGACAGCACCTGACAAATGCTTTATTTTATTGATTATTATTATTATTATTATTTTTAACTTAAATAAGATTTCATTTGAACGGACCTTGGTAATTTAATGAAACGGATGGAAATGCCAGTACCATCTATCACAGCTGAGGCGATCCCTCCGCAGCTGCGTAGCAACAAGTCTGCTTAGCATTCAAATGCCATTCAGTCCTAAATGCCGGAGAAGCAAACCTGAAAAAAAGGATGTTTACTTCACTCGGTATTTACTAGAGGGGAACACAGATTCTTTCTTATTGACGATCAGCAACGGAGACATTCCTGAATAAACACAATGCACACGGAAATGATTTGTGAGTAAGATGCGGCTGAGGCAATTCCGTGTATTCGACTCGAGCGTCGTGTTGTTTTGCTTCAAGCAAGTAAACGCCGTGACGTGAACTTGGCGACTGTTTCAATAAATCCATTGTGCTGCCACTTCTCCTCTGTGTTGCTTTTCAGAGCGTTTGTCTTCTCCTTGGCACAAAGAAAAAAGCAATGGGGCGAGCTCAGCATTGTTCCCTTTGAGTACCCAAAAGGCAGGTCTGTATAAAACAATCCCCTCTGAAAGCCATTTTTTTAAGAGTAATGTTGTAAAATGAGTTTCAAATGATTAAACTGTTACAGGCTCATATCCTGAACAAAAATATAAACGCAACACTTGTTTTTGCTCCCATTTGTCACGAGGCGAAATCAAAGATCTAAGACGAAGTACACAAAAGGCTTATTTCTCTCAAATATTGAGAGATGGGTTTAAATGCGCGTTAGTGAGCGCTTCTCCTCTGCCGAGGTAATCCATCATCCCCAATACAGTAAAACTGCGCATTTTAGAACGAGCTTTTATTGTGGCCAGCCAAAGGCACACCTGTGCAATTAAATGTTTTTCACTGCGTGTGTCAAATGGTGGTCACACAAGATACTGACTGGTTTTCTACCTCCCCAGGCGCCGCCAATTACAATAAAACGGCACATTTTAGAGCGGCCTCTAATTGCGGCCAGCCGGTGGCACACGTGAGGTGGATGGATTATCTAGGCAAAGGAGAAGATCTTTGAGTTCAGCTCATGATAAATGGGAGCATAAACAAGTGTTACTGTTTCATTTATATTTTTGTTCAATGTAGATTGCGGTATAGTTCTGGTTTAAACTATTACAATAGGCAATTATGACATTTATTTTATGGGGGGCATCAATTACTCTGTTTTTTGCTACTGGTGACAGGGCTAACAAAGGACTGCTGCATTTGTATGCAAGCCACTAAAAAGTCAATTTGAGTGTCCCCTTTAAAAGAACAACACACACAGGAAGTTATGAACACTCCAATGTCAAAATATGCGTATTCTCTTGTTAAAATTAGGTTGTTTCATTGTTTTTACATTTTTGCGCTAACGGTGGTTAACTTTGTTTTCCACTTGACAAAGAACATTAAACAATTAGATCTGTTAGTTTTGTACATTCGACTATTAACAGTGGTTATATTTTTCACTCATTTATGACCAATACGAATCCTGTACAGTTAATAAAGGCTTGGGCAATCTGAACGTGGGATGGATTATTTCTAGCTTCATTATTTCCTACAAAAGTGGCGCCCCGAAGAAACAACCAGACCACACGTTTGGCGTGCACCAGTTTGTCACAGCGACACAACAAAATTGAAACAAAGATGGCGCGTCATGCAGGCACACGTCTTGCTAGCGGGAAGCTGTAAAAGCCCAGAGCAGGATCTAACAGCTCCAAAGTGACATTTGCAGGTTCACATTCGTGCTGTTTAATGCGCTAATTAGCATCCTAGCCCGCCAATTGTCATCAGCACGGAACATTTCCTCGGGCAAACAAGCCGCGACGTGGGGAAAGAAGTGTAAATAATAGATAGCTAAGCAGGAAATATTCTGTGCAGCCTTTTGTTTCTCAGTGACCTCAGTGTTTGATCTATGACTTGTGATTCACTGCGTCCAAAGAAGTCCTCTGGTGACATCAAAACGGCAGCTGATAACAACATTTCACGAGAATACATCAGAAGCCGGGAGTCGGTGTGATCTCCAGAGCAGGTATTTGTATGTTCATGCAAATTGTGTGGTGTTCTGAGGCTCCCCGTCACCCTGAAGTGAGTGTCACTCGGTGCACTGCGAGCAACATCACTCTCACAAAGAGGGGTGAGGCGGGGATATGTGGCTCTTTCTTCCCCCTTGACATGTGTAATTTTAGCCCCATAAAAAAAGTTATATGCATTATTGATCGCTCTGGTGGGACTCACCTAACATCTGCCAGCATTGCTATTCATATTCAGCTACATACACCCACCCCGTGGACACGGGCAGTGACTGTTGGTGGAGGTTGCTCGCTCCTTATATATATATTTATATGATCATATACGCGCCACGGTGGACGACTGGTTAGAGCGTCTGCCTGAGGTCCGGGGTTCAATCCCGGCCCTGCCTGTGCGCCGTTTGCATGTTCTCCCCGTGCCTGCGTGCGTTTTCTCCGGTTTCCCAAAAACATGTGTGTATCTAAATTTCCCGTAGGTGTGAATGTGAGCGCAAATGGTTGTTTGTTTCTATGTGCCCTGCGATTGGCTGGCGGCCGGTTCAGGGTGTAACCCGCCTCCCGCCCGAAGATAGCTGGGATAGGCTCCAGCAGCCCACGACCCTAACGAGGATAAGCGGTACGGAAAATGGATGGATGGATGGATGATCACATAAATGTTTCACATAAAAACATCCTTTTCAGCGTTAGGGGTTTGAAATGTAGCCTTGGCAACTTTGTATATATGGATGATTTACTTTTCTGAAGCATAGTACACAAATAACGACGATTGGGCAAAATTTGAGCACGGCCGAGTTGTGCCGAGCCAGGGATTCCGCGATTGTGATGTGAAAGGGAACAATAGCCAAGCAGAAAGCGACTTGAAGCTGGTGCTGTTGTCGGACACAAATGGAGAAGCAACTGGTTGTGTTGAGTGTTTGTATAAAACACGAATTACAAGTCATTCACCATGATCAAAATGACAAGAAGAAGTCTTCATTGTGTTTATGGCATTCTGGATGCCCCGTGGCACCGTGCGGCCTCTCACAGCTCAGTCTTAGAACTACGTGTACTACAAATAATGTATCTTAGTTCATCTATCTATGTCAGCAATGTATATTGACAGGCAGAACTACGAAATGTTCTTCCACTAGATGGCAGATGGCACAATTAAACTGTGGTATCTACCTGTTGCCATTTATCCAAGAGAATAATATCTTTGTGTCCAACTAAACAGACCCTGATCTCATACTCAAAAAGTAATATTTTGAGTAAATTGACATGAGATCATCATTATTTCAGTATTTGTACAGTGAACCTCCGCATATGCACAGTTCGGCATATAAAAATATTGCTTTAGCCCCATTTTGGTGCTCAGCCACTATGTGGAACGAGGGGGGAGGCACTTTGTTTCGTCGGGCCAAAGATTTGCAGAGGAAAAAAAAGTATTTCGGTGCCGTCTTGTGGCATCTAAGCTATTAAACATTTTTGGTGTTTTGTGACATTTAACACATTTTGTTGGTGATGAGATTTTTACAGAGTAAAATCGATACCTTGGCTGAGTAAAAGTTGTGAAACACTCTTCTGCAACGACGTGACTCACCCGTCATGTAGCACTTGATCTCCTCATTGTTGCTGAGTGGGTTGTTGTTTTTGAACATGTACAAGTTGAAGGGGACAATGTGGCCGCTGTTGAGACGTTTCCAGACGTCGTGGTCGGGCGTGCTCCAGCGCCCGGCGAGGACGTCGTAGTCCCTGCGGCCCATGTGCACCAGCCTGCTGAGGGGCTCGTACAGGCCGCCCTGATAGCCGATGATGACCTGGAAGCCGGGGTTGGTGTCCAGGTAGATCTCGCCGAATGCCGTGTGGAGCACTTGCTTGATCATGTGCCCTGAGCCGCTGAACACGGCCAGAGGCGTGCCGATGTTGTCGCAGGCCACGTAAAACTCGTCGCCGCTGCTCAGTTCCATGGCGAACAGGTGTCCCTGCAGGTCGTAGTACAGCGACGTGATTTCGGAGCTCGTGTGGTTGTACATGTGGGTGACCCGGGTGGGGCTGGATAGATCTGCATAGAAAAACTGCAGGTGGTGGCCCACGCTGCTCCGGCTGGACACCCTCCGGCCCAGGCCGTCATAGCGGTAGCGGATATTCCACCCACTCGCTTTGTTGTACACCTTTACCAAAAGCCCGGCCGAGTTATAGTCGAAGTAGTCGTTGCCTCGCTGCCGGAGGAAGCCGTCCTCGTCCATCCTGTACTGGACATCCCCCAAGCGAGTTATGCGGTCCCGGATATCATAGCGTAATGGCGTTAAGCGAGCACTGTTGCCGGGGCTGAGGAGGTGCAGGTTGCCATTGAGGTCGTAGCTGTAGCGCCACAAGGGCTTGTCGTTGATGGAGACCACCTGGAGCTGGCCGTCTGAGTCGTACTCGTACGTGTAGCGCGTGGTGTTGGCGTAGGGGCCCACTTTCAGCTCCTTGGCAACCACGCGGCCCATGTTGTCGTACTGCACCATCATCCAGTACATAAGGGAGCGGAAGATTTCGTACTGCACCTCTTTCACGCGACCGTACGCGTCAAAGTGTTTGGTGTGCGTCATGACCGCCGTGGTGATGATCTGATTAATGTCATAGTAGATGACGCCAAACTTTCCAAACTGCTCTGCCTTGCCTGACACGTCGTCGTAGCGGTACAGGTCGATGGGCAGCGGCGTCTCGTTGATGACTGCCTGCATGCTAGTGACACGGAAGCTGTTATCGTAGACGTAGTCAAATCTGGCGTTGACCATGCCCTCTTCGCTGAATCGAAAAATCTGCCGGTCAATCAGCGGACCGATCTGGCGGTAGCGGATGGTGCAGGTAAAGCCCTCGCTTTGCAGGTTGACGGTCTTGAGCATGCCGGCCACCTCGTCGTAGGAGAAGCCGATGCGGGTGGTGTCGTACAGAATCTCGAGCAGTTTGGACAGCTTGCCGTACTTGTAGATGATGCGTCGGCCTGTGCCCAGGTAGGTGGTCTGCAATAGCCGGCCCTCCTCGCTGTAATCCTGCAGTACTGAGGCGTTACCCTCGGGAGGCCGGTATGTGTTTCTGTAGTAGCCGACCGAGAGCGCCGTCTCCAGGGTCTGACGCGCCACGTTGGGCATGGTCACTGACGAGAGTCTGTCATTCTTGTCGAATTCAAAGATGTACTGTCTCTGGCTGTAGAGCAGCAACACCATGGACTACAAGACAACAAATTTCAGTTTGGATAAATGATCAGGACATTACGACATACTTTCCAACAAAATACAGTGGAACCTCGGTTCAAGAACTTAATTCATTCGTGAAAGAAAGAAATTTTTTTCCATTAAAATAAACGGTAACAGAATTAATCCGTTCAACCCGCAGAACCAAGTATCTGAGTTTTCGCTACCAAATCACTGTGCAACCTCTCAAACTGCCTTTACTGCCTCTTTGTTCTTAAGAATAGTACAAGATCATAAACACAAATACTATTCTCATATTCAGCTATTATTTCCTTCTATTCAACTGTAATATGATTAGGCTTTCTAATAGCATTATCGCTTAAACTTTTCAGTTTCTTTCAATTTTCAGGAGACAAACTGAGTGCTAATTTACAGCAAAAAAAAACCCAACAACGATACCTAAAATATGTGACCCACTGAACGAACGTCTTTTGCACTGTGATGCTGCGACTGTTGGTGAACTAAAGCAAAATGTGTCTTTGATCTTGTTCGTAAAACAAAATGTTCGTGAACAAGGTGGTTCGAGAACTGAGGTTCCACTGTATAAAGATTGTAAAATGTTTCTTAAGCACCTGGTAATTATCCATGTCAGTCCCATCTTGGCCCTCTATGTGTGATATGCAAATGTGTTCTAAGGTTGTCACAGCAAGATCCTGGCATTTAAATGCTTTCAGCGGAAGCCGGAAAAGTGACTCGTATCAAGGTGACTGGCTCCTATTAACACGCCCCGTGTCTGGGCTGCAAAGAATCGCAGCTTCTCACATTTTCCCCAAACAATCGAAAAATAAAAAGTGACATTACCATTTGCCAGTCCTACGAACTATTCAGAGGTGAACTTGTTGTGTCAGACTCTGGTGTCAAAATAAAAAGAAAAAAAAGCATAACGTCTGCGGTGCACCGACAGGGTTTAATTATAAGATCTGCTGATATTTATGCTGTAGCCTAATAATGCAGTGTATTAACAGCTTGGAATGAATTCAACTTTGAAGCTCTAATATAAAATGACATCTTTATCTATGGCAACACCAATTCTTACCTTCTCCAGGTACGTGTAGCTCCACGATTTACCATCCGCAAATATCTTGGAGGTGATTTTGCCTTTGTGGTCGTACTCCATTCGTACCGACATAGTGCCTCTCTGGATGCCAGCCACGTAACCCCCGGCCGAGTAGGTTACGTTGACCCCATTCAGGCGGCTGCTCGGGGCCCAGAGAGTCGGCCGCCCGGCGTGGTCGTAGTGGATCCGCAGCGTAAATTTTCTGTGGTCGTCGTAGACCTTTTCGGTCCTGGTAATTCGATCAAAGTCCAGGGACAACAAGTTCCTGTTGTGAACCTACGGGGGAAGAAAGGTAGGTGGTCAGATGAGATGGGCTGGGTCCATTTTAAGAAGCATAGACTACTGGTCAAGAGATCTTCTGATGAGCTGCAGGAGCCACGACAGTGATTACATTTTTAAATTACTTCACTTCTTTGTTTGTGTGAGACAAAAACCCTGCAAAATGTGAGTGGGAGCATTCCAAATCATGCAGAGCCCATTAGGGCCGCAATGATCATTAAATCCATTCTGACTGCATGCGGGCAAACAAGTGCCAGGTGCTGATTACTCTCATTTTGGATCTTCGGTAAACTGGCACAAAGCTGGACAAAGTAGTTTTAGGCTTTAGTGGGATTTGGAAAGACAGAATGTAATCCTTAAGGTCATGTTGGGGTTGGCATGGAGTCAAAAGGCATCTTTCAAGGAGAGATGACAGCCAAAAAGTCCAAGTGAGATGCGAAGATTCAGTCATGTTTGTAAGGCTGTTTTCACACCAATAGTTAGCTGTCTCTGAACTGCCTTCACATTGTGAAACTTGTTTAAGCGTGGTACACACAAACTGAATTGGGACGAATTTGAGTGTTTTACCCCCATAAAAAAAGGCTATCCTGAGCAATTATCCTGTGATGTATGGTGTGGAAGGAGCGATTTTTCCTCCTCAATCTCCTCGGGGCCAACAATCATAAATGTTGAACATGTTCATTATTTATGATGGTAAATCCTTATGAGCGGTAACCACCCAATTGGGCCAATCCAGGGATTTCTGAGGTGAAACCTTCAGAAACGGTGCTGCCTCTCACAGGTCAGTCATGGTACTACGGCAGACATCTGGATAGTGGGAGGAGACTTCCGATTGTCGGAGGAGACTTGCGATTATCTTTGTGGTGTGCTGTGTTGGTCATTTCGAGTACGCCACACTAAGGGTTGAACCGATGAGTCGACCAGTCGACTTTACTACTCTGCATTTAAAGCTTGAAGTCGACTAATAGACTGAGCGACTAAAAAATGAATCACGTGTTTTTGACATCTCGTCTTCCACTCTTCCAATTTACAGATCACTAACAACTCGCCTGTCTGCTGCCGTCGTGGGAGTATAACGCGCTGTTATGACTGTTATGACCAAGAATGCACCGGCAACACCTGTGTCATAACGAGATGTTTTTGTATCACGACATGCACTGTCACTTTACGACACTGTGTCGTAACACTTGTCGCAGTACGACAGTACGGCCGCACTATGCTACAAGCGTGTGGAAACATTTTTACCAAAAATGAAATTGGTGGCAGGGTTATCCTAAAAAGGTGAAATGGAAACAATCAAACACAGAAATGTTCACATTTTAAACCTGGCTACAATGTTCCGTCTTCCAGCACGCTATGCTATGGAACACAAGATGATACCAGCCGGCTCGTTGAAGAGTAAAACATTCGCACAGCTCCCATTGATTACAAAAACTACATTCAGTTTAATGGTGAGTTACATTTTTAATCATTTGTTTTCATTTGTTTCCACATTGGTCCATCGAAATACATCTTGAAATGTGAAACCGTTCTGTGGCGCATGAAAGGTTGGGGTACTGTGCGGAAAATAATATCAAGGATGTCATCGATTTATCCACTTTGACTCGACCTTCATCACAATAAAGTTAGCTAGAAAAGATCTTTAGTTGTTCAACACGCTACAGTCATACCAACTGGTCCAATAGTTTGACAACGGACAGTAGTCTGATGACTGTGTTGAACTGCACCCAGGCAAGGAACACAAACTCGACTTCCACTAAAACCCATCTTGAGGGTGCTTGTGCGGAGGATCTTAAACGTGGCAGCCCGAGCCTGAAAGCAGAGGCCAGTGAAGTGAAATGTGTCTTAAGGAGTCGGTCAAAGCAAATCTCCACGGAGGCTATCACTTCAACCACTTACGTATCGCCAAGGAGGCGGAGGATGTTTTCTGGCTTTAATTAAACGCTGCTTTGATTAAAATGCACACGTTTGCTTCAGGTGTGCACTTAAAAAACATCAACGAGGCTTTCTGCCTCTTTCGAGGCAGGCGCCCAAGATCAGGGAGCAACCGTTAAGAGGGATTTGGGGAGGGGGCGTGGGGGTTGGTTGTCTTTTCAATCTCCCGCTGACAAAAGCACGGTAAGGTCTATCATCTGTGAAGGGACAATTACACCAGAGGCAATTACTGTCACTGATACCTAATTGAGAAGGTTACTTTATGCTGAGAAAGCAACAGATTCATGAGGTCGGCCACTTTTTTCGCCTTAAAATTAGATTCGCTTAAAAGAAAAAAAAAATGCAATTTCTTTACAATATACAAACGTAAGTAACAAAATGCTATGATATAAGTGCAACTGCGGCGGCACGGTGGTCGACTGGTTAGAGCGTCAGCCTCACAGTTCTGAGGACCGGGGTTCAATCCCCGGCCCTGCCTCTGTGGAGTATGCCTGTTCTCCCCGTGCCTGCGCGGGTTTTCTCTGGTCACTCCGGTTTCCTCCCACATCCCAAAAATGCGTGGACTCCCTGCCATGCGTGGTAGGTTAATTGACAACTCTAAATTGCTCGTAGGTGTGGATGTGAGTGCGAATGGTTGTTTGTTTGTATGTGCCCTGCGATTGGCTGGCAACCAGTTCAGGGCGTACCCCGCCTCCTGCCCGATGATAGCTGTGATAGGCTCGAGCGCGCCCGCGACCCTAGTGAGGAGAAGCGGCTCAGAAAATGAATGGATGGATGGATGGATGGATAAGTACAACCAACCAGTTTGAAAACTCCTTCTTCAGTTTTCTTGTAACGTAACAGCAACCGCAGCACAATAACAACCATTTTCGCTCAAACCAAGGCCAGGCATTCTCGTGCGACAACGCCAACCAGACAAAAGTAAAAGCCGTATCGATTTTGTCCTTACAGAACATGGCGGTAATCCCAAGGTGCTTCGAAAAAAGCTCACGTTTGTACAGGTTAATGGCGTCTGTCCAAAAACATTTGTGCTAATAGGAAATGAACCGGTGAAAAACGAGTGCAAAAATGTCCTCGTGTCAGGATGCGCTCTGTCAAAGGCTCAACGGGCTGAAAGAAAAACTCTTACAAGTGCAGTTTCAACAGTCCTGGGGGATGGGGGAAACTAAGTCGGAAGATCTCTTTCAAACCGGACACAGTCGAAGAGGAAATAGGCCATGAAACAAGATGGCAAGCTGAAAAAGACAATACCGCATTTGAAAAACTGTCCTCCCGAATATTGTGCTGTTGTCTTCTATCACGCCATATAATAAATGCAGGAAAACCAGCGAGGAGGCCCAGGTATTCCAGTGAAACAAAATAACACATCATTTTAATACAGTATATATTAGAAGATCCAATTTTAAGATAATTTGGAGCATTTTTATTCCTCGCTGCGCAGTCTGCCTCGAGCGACAGCGCTAGTGCTAGCCTGACAGAGCGCATGCAATACTGTAAAATCATGATTGGCGAGCGCAATCTTCAATAGTTGATTGGAAATTGGGCTATGGAGCTCAATGCTAATGAGATGGCAATACAAACGCTTTAAAAAATACGGCCAGTACAAAGGGAATAATGCTCAGTTTGGCATGGACGGACGGACAAAATGGATTAATGAGTTACGTGACGCAAATGCAAGGTGTACCCGGTGTTTCTGAGAGATAAAGCGTTTATTAGATGAGTCCTTTACTGTATTTGTATATAGGCATTTAAACAATATTTTTATATTCCATATTTATTTAGTTTGTATACCTTATTCATTTCATGTAATATGCTAAAACATTTATTTTATATTTCAAACTGAAATCAAATTTAAGAATAATAATAAAAAATATTGACTGATCTGATCTAATCTGATTCCACCAAATTATTTATTGCACTATTACACATCTTTTATTAAACGTTACTTTCAATAGTATTGTATTATACTAACTGAATTGTCACAGCTTATGGTGGTAATTTGTCAGTACCTTGAATTGAACTTGTACAAATGGCGTAATTAAGTAAAGGTTATTTCCAACCAAGTGGTACTTTTGGAGGTGTACAGAAAAATGTACAGATGTACAGAAATTCTTTCACTTCAACGTATTAAAGAGGCTTAAACCAAACCCGCAAAAAAATGGCCGAAACAGCCTGAACGTGTCACACGGGCCGTACGTTTTCCCACCGCTGTCTGTCCTCGCAGTGGAGGACAGACTGGTCGGCCTGCGGGGGGGGGGCAAAGTGACGAGGGTCAAGTTGAGGATCACAACAAACTCCAAGCGACACCCGAAATCCAAAATACTTTATCTCCCCTCGTGTCATCTTTGACTTCAAAGATCTGTGAAGTCAGAGGCTGCCTCTTTTTTATTTTTTTTTATTTGAGAATCCGCCAACCCTCGACACGCGTTGAGCCCAGCCAGCCAGCGAGCCACCCACATAATATCACTTGACACGCCGCTCAAGGTCGCTCTACTCATCCCTGCTTGCTCCATCGCTATTAGGCTGCTCCTGTTTCCCTATCTCACCCCCGAGGGCCATTGTCTGTAACATACATTAGACGCTTGCACTTCCAGAGGGACAACGGGGCCATTAAATGAACAGCCGATGACAGACAAAGTGGCACCTCCCCATTAGTGGTGTCGCCTGCTGGAGAATGTGTAAGGCAACGTGGCTAAAAACACAACAACAAAAAAAACAAAAAAAACTGTTGCGTGTCCTGTCGAGGCAAGAAAACAAAAGCAGCATGTTATTTCAAGCTTTGTTCTTGGTACAAACCAAGACAAAAGGGCTTTCTTAGGATTTGTATGTGAAGATTTGATCATGATCCGAAAATAATTTCCATTAAGCAACATATAAAAAGTCTACACACAACTGTTCAAATGCCCATTTTGTTACAAAAAAAAGAGACCAAGATCAAGAAGAAATTGTCATTTTTACACATTTTCCACCATTGAAATGACCTGTAACCTAAACAACTCAATTGAAAAAAAATATTTTTAAGAAGGGAAGGAAAAATAAACAGCTGAGATAAAGTGGTTGCACAAGTGCACACACCCTTATAACTGGGGATGTGGCTGTGTGCAGAATTGACCAATCACAATCAAACTCATGTTAAATGGGAGTGACCACACACCTGCCACCATTTAAAGTGCGTCTTCCTGCTGTACACTCTTTCAACCCCACCGTAAACATCAGCTTTACAGATGCCAGGTCGTTGGACGACGTCGGCTTGCTAGCCTTACATCAGCACATAGGTAAAGGCTTCTCACCCGTAGCCTGCGTCCATAGACGGTGACCTGGCCGCGAGCCTGCTCCTTCCTCTGCCTCCACTCCACCAGGTTGAGGCCGTTGTCCAAAGCCAGCGTGATGTTCCGCTTGCTGACGGTGGGGTGGACCGTGCCGGCGAGCAGGTGGGGTTCCGTGTGCAGCGACACCTCCATGCCGTTGGCCAAGGCCAGCCGCAAGGAGCCGTCCAGGCCGATGAAATAGCTGTTGGTCACTTGATCTGCAAGATGTTCAGGGGGGCACGGGGAAACAAAGGCGAGAATCAGCTCTTAAACGACAACATTCAGCGTGTTATAGGACTTTTTTATTTGTGGAGTGAGGCTACATTTAAATCTTGCTAGAGGTTTAAAAACTGAAAACCTCCCCTTCTAAGAACAGGATTTGAATCATTCTACTTTTACCTTGGTCTTTTTTTTGCACTGAATCTGTACTTCTACTGAAGTACAAAGTGGAGTAGATACTTTAGCAACCTCTGACAATCACAGCATCTCGCAGCTAATGAAAGAGGACATAATCTAATATTCATCTGAGCCAGGGCACAACGTAATGAGCTGAAACGGCCGCTCAGCAAAATTAAAAAAGAAGAACCTTCAGCAGCGGCAGCAATATTTAACTGAAACGCTGCAATAACGCAGCGCTCGACCCAACGAGGATCAATAGACAGCGGCTTCCACAGCTCCTGTAAACTTTTTTTTTTTTTTTTTTTTTTTTACAACTTTTGCGGCAGCCTCGGGTGATGTTGGAAGAAGCAGGGAGCTGACCAGTGGAAAACAAAGCAAATAAATAATCAAACATTGGCCGCTGTTTACGACTCAGCACGCCACACCCAGACTTAATGTTCCCGCCCATCTCGTGCACATCTGTCAGGCAAAAAATAAATAAATAAATAAAATAGCGTGTGTATTATCGTCATTAAGGAGCTCCTAATGGCTTGTCAAACATTAATGAGTTCGGAGAAGAGCCTGGAAAGCAAAAGTATACGTTGTCATTCCCGTGTGTCGACATGACAGGTTTAAGCGCCTGGAACGGATTCTTTGCAAACGATAAACTACGAGCGCAACATGAGAGCGTTACGGCTTTCTCTCTCTTTTGTTGGGCTGCCAAGAGAAAGAAATGAGCAGAGGTGGCAGGCTGACCTTTCGCCGGCCCTTTCCGCTCTCCATCACGGAGGTCGACGTGGGGCCTGCAGGGGCCCCCTGAGGCTAAACGAGGCTGGAAATGCCGCTGAACTGGGGCGAGTGCGCCGGTACCCGCGTACGGGCCGGCGGCTTCAAGATGAAGGCTGACATACTGTCTCACCAGAATTTTTGTTTAGCTCTTTGAAATCCGTATTGTGGATTTATCCATGCTATATAGAGCAGATATAACATATATATATATAAATTCTCACCTCTGAAAAGTGAGAATAACACTCATTATCACTATCGTGACTGACAGCCTATGTGGGCGATGCATAATAGGATTATAATATAGCAGATTAAAATAGAGGAGCAGCAGAGAAGGTCTTAGTGCTGTACTCTTTAGTAGCAAGTTTCTTTATTTACTTTCTCTAATTACAGCATCACAGCACATTCCAGGATGCTGGTCAACGGCCGATTTTGCTGATCTACAATCAATTTTCCCATAGGAAATAATGGGACTTCCAAATAATTGGTTCCAGTGTGAAAATATCGCCGTCTAAAGCCTTTGCAGGCAAGGTTTTAAATAACATTTTACCATTCTTAATGGTCATACAAGTGTAAACAAAAGTCCAATAGCAACCAACCAATAGTAATACAATATCATTATTTTTTAAGTCGTTTGTATTTTCCTATATTTAAGTGGAGGGTGAATGTTCAACTGTGCATAGTGTTACATTTGCTTACAACAATATTAATACTATACTAATAATAATACTTTGCAGGAATAAAATGTGTCGTTTTTGATGAACATTACCAAATACGGACCTACTACGCTACTACTTTACTTTATATCATCGCACATGGTGAATATAAGGTTCATAACAGGCTTAAAAAAGGTGCAGCGATCATGTACTGTACCCCTCACAAACCTTTTAAAACAGTGTTATTGGAATGACTGTGATGAGTTTTGTTGAGCAGAGAATGACGATAGGTTGGGGTCTGGCGAATGAGTTTTTTTTATAGCTAAACGTGGACCAGTTAATGTTGGTCATTATGGGGGTACTTGGACAGTCAAGAAATTCATTTGAAAGTGTAAAAAGTTTGAAAACCCGCTATCATACCATACACCAGTGCACAATGTAGATTTTGGAGAGCAGTAAGAACACTATAGGTGAGATAGCTGCCAGCAGGGCCTTGGGTGGGTGGCGTACGGCAGTACGCAATGTGTGATGACAGCTTTAGGACACCCCCTTCTGATTAAAAGGGAGAGTGAGATATATTGGATCCTGCAGCCGGAGGAGCCTTGTAATTAAACCTCGCTCCTATCCGGCTGTAATCTTTAGAACGGCCACGTGACGGACGGCCCTGAGGTTTGTGATCAACAACAGAGGTGGGACGTAATGAAGTGCAAATACTTTTCACGTCCCACCACTCTTGTACTACAGAGCGTGAGTAGCTTTTGCCACCTCCGCGGCACAGACAAAAGCCAATTAATTACCAGGCCGGGTCGCTGGCGCCGATGGGCTGGCGAACAGATGTCCGAGACAAGGTCATGACACGGAGGTGACCGACGGACACGACCACGGGGGGAGAGAAACCGGAGTTGGACGTCTCAAGTTTCAGCTGTGAAAGGAGTCAGTAGGACGCAACGGTGCTTGGATGTGGCGGTAGGGGGGGAGTTGTCTTTGGAGAATTACAGCAGGTCCCAAAAAGTTCAACACCATCAACCGGCGATCGATGAAGTGGTCGGGCACAAAGAAGGACGTCAAAACGTGAGCGGGCCACAACACAAATTGGGGAGTCGCGAGCAAACCCGCGGCGTCTTGTATGCATTGCCGCCATTGTGTGTCATGACACAAAATCAATAGATGCATCCAATCTGCCTTGTAGCCCGGCGCACTTTCAATTTATTAAGAAATAGGGAAGCAACACGGCTTTACTTGTTGTAAACTGTGGCCATAAACATATATGATGTAGTATTTAGGAATTCAAATCAACCATTCAAACACAGTGTCTGTAAGTGACATGTAAAAACAAATCTCTTTTTGTTTTTTGGATGATGTCACATGGGATTATGGATTTAAGAGAAAAAATCCGGACACAAAGCAAGGAAAAACAATGTCCATGACAGACCAAGGCTAAACTATTTTGACTTTCTTCTTTCACCTATGTAATTCTATTTGTGTTCATCGTTTGATTCTTCATGTTTGGTATTTTACATGTTGGCGAAAGAAGGACGAAACAAAGCTCAAGATCTTGACTCTGAGATTAATTTCACTGATTGACACTCGGTTGATATGTCTATCGTAACAGGACACTCACAAAATACTGATCAAGGCTAGTTAATACCAGGACTGACAATTATTGGGTTATTAAGTCACATATTTACATGTGTTTTTATTCATTTATTATTTAAAAACGTAATCAAGGTTTTACAAAAACAATAACTAGCGTTATTGTCACTTTTTATCACTTATGTTTGAATGGAACAAACACTCAAATCCAAGAGCTGGCAAAAGTTTGAAAAAAAACTACTACTACTACTCACCCTGCATGAGTGTGTAGAAGGTGCCCGAGGCCGACAGGTTGGTGGTGACCGTCACGTCCTCCTTGGCGGCGGCTTCCGCCTGGACGCGGATGGCGCAGTCGTCGTCGGCGCGGTAGCTGCTCACGCGGCCCGTCGGGTGAGTGACGTTGGTCAGACGGCCGAAACTGTCGTACCTGCAGAAACAAGATAGCGTGTGATCAGCAAAACCAATAAATGACATTTTGGTCTCAAAATCAAACATTAAGTCCCTGAAGCCATTTACATGATAATCGATATAAAGAAGCCATAACAATCTGTATTTTTACGGGTTGTGAAAGGGATATACACGCGTACTTCCAGGGTGCATTAAAAAAATAAAAATAAAATCTTAAATATTTTATTTTCAATTTATTTTTAAGGGTAAGGGTGTAAGATGAGTTTGAGAGGATATTATGATAAGATACAATTATGATAGATGACAGTAAAGTGTAAAGTTCTAAAGTGTATTGGGATCATAGTTGGTATGTGTATGGTTCAAACCAGGGGTGGGCAGACTTTTGTACTCATGGTTTTTAATAAGAAAAATAGCCTCTAGAGGATTGTACTAGATAAAATACAATAATAACTCTTTTTTTAAACAGTTATTACGACAGTTTTTGCCTTAATTCAATGAACATTGCGCTACTCCTTCTTGGGTGGTAGCCTTGTCTTGGCCACCATAGGGCTGTATAATATATACATACAGTATAATATATGTGGATTGAGTAATGACGCACCAAGAAGACTGTCACAACTAAGCTGTAGTAATAATAGTCGCAGAGAAAAAAGGAATGTACGTCTGTGAGTTTTGTTATATGTTCACTTTGTATGTGTGGCTAAACAGCTTGCGTTCAAATATAAGGTGTTTAATGGTTTTGTAACTACTGCAACATGGATGCTAGTTGCATTACCCCGTCTATGTCATTTCGGTGTATTGGTGTCATTGGTGTATAATTGTGTGTGTGTGAATGGGTGAATGTGAGGCTTTGTAAAGCGCTTTGGGCACTGTGATGTTATCGATAAAGCGCTATATAAGTACTGTCCATTTACCATTTTGTATTATGTGTTAGCATGAAGCTCGCCGACTTTTGTAAGACAGTTATGTGGTTTGGTTAAATACACTGTGTAATTCTCTGTTTTATGTTTAGTTTTACAGTAAACCTCAACTGGGAGTGGTAATAAACGGTTTGAAGCAACTGTTTGCTATCTGCCAAACTGGACACAGCACGCTCGAGGAGGGCAGAATGGACATCATGGTTAGAAAACTCGTAAGTCAAATTTCTGCAAAAAAATCAAATAAAAAATAGACTGAGCGATGGCTTGTAACGCGAAAAACGATACAACTGTATGTATAAAATGTTAGGTTGGGTTGTCTTTGAGTAATTTAGCTAAACCTAGTAGATGACAGTGCACTATCCATTTATTCGTCAAAAGAGGGATTCTGTGCCATTAATTTACTATGAGAATGCTTAAGCTTTTGCCATCCTGGATTTGACATCATGGAGAAAAGGTCTGTAGGAAATGCACAATATCTTTGGTGAGGTGCGCAAATCACTCTGTTTTTTTGGGGGGTTTTTTTTGCAATCCGCAAAAGGCCCCGGTGGAATCCCAAAGATTACAACACTCGTAACAGCATTCGGCCTTAAACTTTCCGAGGGGAGATGAAGAGCGCCTCGTCGCGATCTGTCAAAGTCCTTTTTACGGCTTAACAGACGAGCGGCGTATCACCTCATCTCATTAAGCAGCGGCGAAGTGCGTCCCGGCCTCCTCCACCTAAAATGCGACGCTTATGACATGCAGCGACACAACGGGGCCAGATTGTTTCATCTTGGCACATCAGTGGCGAACAATTTGAAAGCTGTCACCGGAAGCTGTTCCAGAAAGTGGCCGACGCGAGCGCTACATTACACGAGGATGAAGACTGATCACGCGCGCTGAATACCGTTGGAAAACGAGCCCTCTTTGCATGTAAAGCCCCTAATAAATGAGGCTGGCGGGCCGGCGCTGGTTTATTTCCTGAGCGCTGCCACCTCAAATATCCAATATGGACAGGAAGAGCGGGAGAGGAATCATCTCCCGGAGATAAAAGTAAGCAGAGCTGAGCCGAGCAGCACCACAGGTGCAGTTTAGTCTTCTACTTCCAAAGACGCTAAATGCTATGTCATTTGTACCTGAAGACCCCCCCCCCAGACCCCAGAAGCAGGTATCTGAGACAGATGGGGAACAATAAACTGCAAATCTTTTTCGCCTAGTGTGTGTATCCTGATGAAATTTGATGTATTTTAGGGGTCCCAAACATCCTCCACAACTCAAGGTTTCAAAAAAAATTTGCCCATTGAACAATAAGTCGGCCATTTTGAGCAAATTCCAGGGCTTGTACTTTGACCGACCCCGAGGCGGGAATTCGCCCAAATAAGCGCCAATTGGAACCAGCTAACCTAGACAGATGGGAGAGTTAAACAGCAACGCTTGTTGGGTTGTGTACCTCATTAACAAAATGTTTTTATTTTAGGGACCCCAAACACGACTGTCCCTTCTAATTGGCTGAAATGTTCTCACAGTTAATCATTCTAGTGCCAGCAATTGCATTGCTTGAAAGCCTGCAATTACGTTTGAATGTGAACTAATATTTGTTGCTTTTGGTTAAATGACAGATTTTCATTTTGTCCCCCGAATCCCAAAAAGCCTTCTCGGGATCCAGCTGCCTTTTGGCTCGCCTTCTGCGGTCAAGGGTGGTGGTGGACGGGGGGAGGGGGGTGGGGTAGTGCCTTCCACTCGGATGCCCACAAGTCCCTTCATATTGCATCACATCTGTGTCACATGCCAGCTCCGTGACCTTTCGCGCAGGAATGAGGGTGGGCGGGGGTGTCCCCAATAATACGAATAGACTGGACATTGCGCATTGCCGTCTTCCCGGCGTAGCCGCTAATTGCTAAGCCGAGTGCCTTGCAGAGTCGAGGATGTCAGGACGTGTCTGAGTGAAGACTGTGGAAACAATAACAGGAGGGCAGCAGTCATGTGACCACAGCTGTATGCCAAACTGTACTTTCAAATACGGATAGTTATATACGGTTGTAGTATGCCTACACAATTTTAAATGTCTTCGCTATGAGAGAGCAGGGCTGTGCACAAATCGGTGGTAACTCAATGACCTAAAAACAGAATGGTCATAAACCCAGACCACCCTCTGTAATCTACAGTATGCTTTTACTAATCTCCTAGCTCTGTCATGGTAAGGTTGTCCTGGCAACAAAAGTCATTCAGTGAACTCCGCTATTCGTGCGGAATCGGGATCAAACCCTGCCACGAAAATCTGTAAAAAATTGAAAAAAACTAAAAAGGTTTGTCGTTACCTATGAATACCACAAGATGGCGGCAAATCACTTTTTTCCATTGGACAGGACGATGGCCTGACTAAATGAAGCTCCTCCCCTTAGTTCAACATCGTTGGCATCAAGATGCTATTGGATGTTGCCAAAGCAATATTTTTGTATTAGGTGTGGATTTAACCTGCAATTTTCAGCAAATAACGGAGTATAGTGTATATATATATATAAAATATATATTTATATATATATATATATATATATATATATATATATATATATATATGGCGGCACGGTGAAGGACTGGTTAGCACATCTGCCTCACAGTTCTGAAGACCGGGGTTCAAATCCTGGCCACGCCTGTGTGGCGTTTGCATGTTCTCTCCGTGCCTGCGTGGGTTTTCTCCAGGTACTCCGGTTTCTTCCCACATCCCAAAAACATGCATGGTAGATTAACTGATGACTCTAAATTGCCCGTAGGTGTGAATTATCGACAAAACATTACTGATGTCACCAGAACATCGGCGTGTATGCGGGCGGAGAAAAGAGCAAGTACTTTTCTGATTTGTTCCAGGCATTTTCGCTGAATTGTTTTTCCATGTGGCTACAGGATTTGATTGTGGATGAATGGATACAAACACAAAAGTTGACAGACGAGATTTTCAACTCTGACTACCCTCACTTCTATGCCCTGAGGAGATGGAGTGATCTTCAAAGCTAATTATGGAAGGAAAACAAACATTGTTATTGGCTGAGATTAAACATTGATGGGTGGACTGGCATAGGTAGGTAAATATGAGCTTTATTAATTCGCCAGTGACCGTCCGCAAATTGTACAAAAATTGCTGGTGCGGGCGTGTGGCTTGGAATCAGAGGAGAACGGCAATTAAAAACCTTTCACTATTAGTATGGATTGCATTGTTTTGGGGACATTACATAATGCAATTTATGGATTATATTAATAACAATACGGTGGCTGATTGAATTGAACAGAAAGTAGCCGGTGGTGTCCTTAAAACATGATTAAAAGCTAATTTATTCATGAATCGCATTAGCCTGAAGGACATACGCTGGTAAAGCTTTTCTAAATACAACACACAGAGCTCTCGCACGGAAAAAACACAAACAAAGTAATAATAAAGATGTTGAATTAATAATAATCCCCCACAAAAAATCTCTCTCAGTCAGGGGTGGGAAAAGTATGGCCCGTAGCATTCGTTAATCCAGCCCATGTGGTAGATGCATTATCAAAAGTCCTGTGATATTTGTCCCATTAATTCATCATGTTGGTCCATCCATGCATTTTCTTTACCGCATATCCTCACTAGGGTCGCAGGCTGCTGGAGCCTATCCCAGCTATCTTTGGGCGGGAGGCGGGATATACCCGGAACCGGTCGCCAGCCAGTCGCAGGGCACATAGAAACAAACAATCATTCGTGCAAACATTCACACCTAAGGGCAATTTAGTCCTCAATTAACCTACCATGCATGCATGCCTGGAGAAAACCCGTGCCGGCCCCCCTAAAATGTGTTAATTAAAATGTGTTTATGCAATTATCTCGTGAACTAATGATAGTTTTATTGATTTATGGTAAGTAAAACATATTAGTTATAAAAACATTTGATTAAAAATTGGTTAATTCAGTCATTCCCAACCATTGTGCATCAGGTTTGACTGGGGTAATTATCCAATTTCATTTAATTGGTCCGAAGATCATTTTTTAAATTTACTACGATAAAAGATGACACAGTTCATGGAGAAAATGATGAACGCCATGTAAAAAAAAGTCACTCGAGCCATGCAGTGAGTCAGTGTCCTTCACGGGACGGTGTCAACAAAAGCAAAATATATTAGCGTCAGAGTCGCTGTTCTGCTTGACATGTTTCTTTAAAAAACAAAAAAATGGTTTTCTCCCGCCCTCTGGTCAGAAACCATTTTTTTTTTTTTGGTCAATCCAACCCATGTTCTACGATTACTAAAGAACGGAATACGGTAGAAGCAAACTTTGTTTTGTAGTGAAAGAGTGTGTACTATTTCTTTTGGTCGGTTTGGTGTTTATACCTTCACAGAACACAACATTCTGTGGGTGTTGAAAAATCACTCAAAATGCTCTAAAACAGCTGAGGCAAAATGGTGCACTCTGCTTTGAAAACATCTGGCGGTAAATGAGTTAACATTTAAAAAAAAAAAATTTCATTTTTTTTACCTCATTTAAGAATGACCTGGCCCATCTGTTCCATTTAAGAATCAAACCCCCGCACGAGGCTCTGCAGATGTACTTAAGCGGCAGGCGAGTGCACAGGACCAGTCAGATCTTTCCGTGTCAATTTAGGTCTACATGAGCAACGCCATCTTGAGTGCATGTAGAGCAAATCAAAGACAGGTGATGAGTGTCAGCGTGGAAGAAAGCGAGCGTCTGATGATGCATCAGGCCTGTCTATTCCTCGGGCGAGGTGAAACAGATGTCTGATTAGCACAGTCCGCTTCATCGTGCATTTTTTTTTTTTTCTTTTTGGAACGCCACGCAGCCGGCGTGTCTTGCGTCCTCTGGGTGCCGGCTATTAAGCGACGGGACAGATTGCTTCCTGGAAGTCACAGGAAAACGGAAAAAAATATGCCCGTGACAACTCAGACGAGTGTAGACGCGATGCTATTACATGCTAGAGAGCAGATGAGGACGGCACTATAGCAGGTGCTAATACTGTTTTATACGATAAGAGAAATGGGATTACGTCTGTATTTGCGCCGCTCTTTTCCGAGTGAGCGATGTTTGCAGCAATGTGTTGTAGACGGTAGAGGTTGGGCACACAACTGAAGTCAACTGTCAGCGGAGGTGGCCACGACGCTGCATCGAACCCCTAACCCTACGTAACTATGTTCCTGGCAGACATGGCAGCTGCGATTGTCTGAAACATAGTGCTGCATGGGATTTTGGCCATTTTCTTCTCACGGTTTATCATGTGGGTCCCATTTCAGCCCGCGGTTTACCACGGATGCCAGTATATTCCGTCCCGGCCCGTAAAGTTCTGATGGGGTCCCTCGCATTTGTCGCATTTTGTCAAGGCTTTATAATGATAAAACATGGAAACCAGGCAGCGTTGGAGCACGTTTGTTTCCCCTGCAGAGTCGAATAAAGCTCTCCTGACTGGCCCGGATCTAGAGTCGGCGTCAGTGCGGGGGGCACATCAGACCCACACACACATACGCATTCAACATTGTTATAAACAGGTAAACCACAGCAGTTTTGTAGGTCAATCAAATGCAGTACATGGCTTAGCTTAAAAAGAGCTGTCAGTGGGAAATGTGAGATGCCGGGGAATAAATATGCTTTCCGTCCCATTGCGGACTACTTCCAAATTGTGTTAGGTCCTATTACGTACTGTCAGGTTTAGATGTGTGCATCCCGTTTTACATGGTCACCGAAAACATATTGTAAATGTAGCTTAACCCTGCCCGCTCAACCCCTACTTCTCTCGGCTGTTGAAACGTTCACAGCCAACCCCCCTAGCATCCAAAAAGCCAAAACATCTGACATAAAACACTACTCACTCAAAGAAGGTGCTCCACCCATTCTCGTTGGTCTTGGTCGCGAGTAGTCCGGAGCTCCCGTGGTACGTCATGACGGCGAGCACCTGTCCCTGCGCCGCAACACTTTTCAGGGCGTTGTTGGTGCCCATGGTGAACCAAAAAGTCTGCCCGTCAGGCGCCATGATCCACAGTGGCATCCCGGTGGTGTCGCGTCTGATGGTCACCACGTTCTTGTTCTTGTCCGTGATGGCGCTGAGCTCGCCAGCCCCCCTATAGGTTAGGTTGTACAGGTGGTCGCCAGTGGTCAGGCTCTGGGTAAACACGTGGCTGCCGTTGGCGTCAAAGAGGTAGAGCTCGTCGTTGATGGGCGACGACACCTCGTACATGTTGAGGGGGCTCAGGTAGGGCTTGTTCTTGCGCACGTAGCGGATGCGGATGTTGCCCAGGTCGGCGATGTAAAGCTCTCCGTCAGGGCACACCGCCAAGGAGGAGGGTGCGTTCAGTTTGGCGTCCTTGGCGTAGCCCTCGTCGCCCGAGTAACAATCGCAGTTGGCGTCGTTCTTGCAGTCACAGCCGCTCGACGCCCCCGCCACCAGGGAGATCTCACCGTTGGTAGACACCTGCCGCACCCTGTTGATCTTCTTTTCGTCCGATTCGGCTATGTACAGCACGCCGGTGTGGGACACGGCCAGCGTGTTGGCCGACTCCAGGGTGGCGTGGATGGCCACCTTGCTCATAAGGAAGTGATCGATGCCGGGAACTTGGCAGTGCATGGGCCTGCCCGCCACGATGCGTACTTGGTGGTTCTCGGAGATCTGGAGCACCACGTTGTTGTCCAGGACGTACAGCGAGTTGTCCAAGGGGCTCACAGCAAGGTCTGTGGGCCACTCCAAACGTACCTAAGACGACAAAACACCAGAACCATAAGCGTCTTGGTCCAGAAAAATACCATAGGACATAGGACGTTTTGTTCAGTTTAGCCTGCCGTGGCACAGTTTGTATCTAATAAATGCCCTCTAATTAAGTGGGCTAGTGATAGCTGATTTAGCTAGGTAAATAGCAAGACAAGCACTTTGAGGGAAATGAGAGATACAATTAAATACATGAACACACAGTTATCTTCTGTCTTGACGCAAATGGTGTCCACCAAACATGTTTTGACTGTTATGCAATACGATAATATCAGAAAGAAACAGGAGCAAGGTGACCTTTTTTATTCTCACACTTGAGCAGAGTTTGATGTCATCAGGAACAGAACAGATTTTATTAGTGCAAAGAAATATTTTTGGAACAACCTTTCCCCCTACAAGCAGTCAGTGAGGGTTTACCGTGGCTTGGTAGAGGAAGTATATCACATTTACGAGAGCGCCACCCATCCCTCTTTGACAAATTCAAGTTAACGTTAATATACAGGGTGATTCAAAAGTAACCCTATTTTAAAAGACTTATAATTTATTCATATGTTTTCATATTTTTCTCCATTTTTGTGCGTATGTTGCGTGATTAAAGGAACAAGTCTGTTCTACCAAACCAAAGACTTGAAGGGAGAATACGAGTTCCTTGTGAAATCAGTTAATGCGGTTCCCAGGCAGCTAATGCTGGCGGCCATATCGCATTGTAAATAAAACTCCATGCAATACACTTTCTTCTCATGTTCATTTCTTGTAAGAATTATAGTTCAGAAATAAATTACAAGTACTTAAAAAATAGGGAGTTACTTTTCAATCACCGATATTATTGTAACGCTTTCTTGATTTGAACGTTTTCAACTAGCTACGAGAGTTAGGGTGTCTACAATTGGTGAAATAAATACTATAACCTAGTTACCAAGGCAAATTTTTAGCTAACTAGCGTGGCTTACATCAGTTTGTTTCTGCTCTGATTTTAATTCACAAAGTGGAGATTTCTGAGAAATACTAACAGAATGTACATATACGGTTGCACTACATATTGATTGTATTTCGAAAAATTCAGCACTTGATTTTATTTTAATGTTTACTAATGTACCTAGGGAGCAAGTTCATTGGATTATTTTTTTTTTTTATTACCCAAATGTTTAAAAATAATACATTTTAGAGCTGGAATTGCAATACTGTGAAATTGCAATTCTTTTCCCCTCACACCTACCATACAGTCAGAATCTGATACTGAATACCATGCCTATTCGCAGCAGGGCTGAGTCCCTATCCCCCATAAATAGTTGGGGTTTACTGTGCGTGTTCTGAACTGAATTGAACCAAATCCTCCTGATTGGTCGAAACAAAGCGGACATAGGGGTCAGTCACGGGACCAATAAGTAAAAACTATCTATAAAAAAGTGACTTATCTCATAGATTCCATCTATTTTCTCTCCCGCTTTATCCTCACAAGGATGGCGGGCATGCTGGAGCCTATCCCAGCTATCTTCGGGCGAGAGGCGGGGTACGCCCTGAACTGGTCGCCAGCCAATCGCAGGGCACATATAAACAAACAACCATTCGCGCGCACATTCACACCTATGGGCAATTTAGAGTCTTCAATCAACCTACCACGCATGTTTTTGGGATGTGGGAGGAAACCGGAGTAAACCCACACAGGCACGGGGAGAACGTGCAAACTCCACACAGGCGGGGCCGGGATTCGAACCCCGGTCCCCAAAACTGCGAGGCAGATGTGCTAACCAGTCATCCGCCGTGCCGCCCTTATAGATTCCATTTTTAAAAAACAGTAATCATCTGATAAGGACGAAAGCGATAAGTGTAGTGTTAAAAGCGGAAACAGGCTCTTTATACAGTATGATCCAAAGATAACAATGGCAGCTGGGAAAAGGGCACCACGAGAAGTGATAAGGATCACATAAACCGGACATTTTAAAGAAGTGTAAATGCCGCGTCCTCGTCACTTCCAGTGCGTTACTCGAGGCGGGTTATTAATTTATGTCACGATCGGAGATGAAGTTGGCGTACACTCCACGGCCTCGTCCGCCTCGAGCCTTCTCAATTAAACGCTATTGTTCCACTGACAATGCGGCGGGCTCGTTGCTTTGTTTTCACGCTTCCTTTCACTTAATTATTCTTAAGAATATATTGTCATGTGCCATATTTCAATAGGAGATTGATTAAAACCCTTTTAATGGTTGGCAATCTTATTTTATGCAACTGACAAGACCCTGGCATTGATAAATACATTTTATCATACCAAAGTCAAAATACATTTACTGGAAATGTTCCATTCCTTTGTAACCTTCAATAAAACCGAGCATTAATCTAGTTGTGAAGACAGAATAATTTTATTTTTTTCTTCTTCTTTGGCCCATTTGGGGTGTGTTTTTGAGGTAGAAAGTGTGCCAATGATGGCAAAATGTGACAATAACCACGGAAACAAAAATGGAACTTATTGCGGCCAGGCTGTGACATCCATCAAGCGCCATCCAAGAGTGAGTGGTTTAACCCAGTTTTAGTTTTTTTATACAGCAATCAAGTTCTTTGATCTTTTATTTTATTTTATATATGAGATTAATATACATTTTAATACAATTAAAATGTACTACTTTGCATATGACCTGACCGTGGGGGAAAAAAATAGGAACAATGTAAAATTGAATCGAATTGCAGGTCGTTTGTTTTGTTTGAATGTTAATTAAAATCATTTTTTTTTAAACATTCAAAAAATGACATACTGTATTTATTAAATGACTTGACTCTAGGATTAAAAAAAAATATTTAAACAAACTGGAGATTGACTATGATGAAGTTTAGTTTGGACTAATGTGAATGTTGATTACAACATTAAAAGCTTTTAATTAATGTATAATCTAATATTTAAAAAAAAAGTAAAATGAAAAAAAAACAAATTATTTGTTTTGCATATCACTTGACTGGGGGATAAAGAAAACGTCAACAATGATTTTCAATTCATATATAAAAAGAATATGAAATAATGATTTAAAATGTAAGAAAATATAAATATAAAATAAATCAAATTGTATATTTATATTTTCATGTAATATTTTATAAATGACTGGATATTTATAATTATGAAAATAAAATACACAATTGTATACATTTCAAAATATAATGAAACATACATTTGAAATGAATGTATTTTAATATTTATATTTTCACATTATAGTTTACAAAGGACTTGAGCCTGGAAAAATAGACAAGATAAAAAATACAGAAAAAACAAATCTAAATCTGGAGTCAAGTTTGGTCAATGAGTGTCTCCGTATGTCACCATGTTGCGTGTGCTTGAAAAAATGAATGAAGTCACATCCTGTGTAACACTCAACACAGGTAAGGTCGTTATCCACTTTCAAGTAGAAGACTGCCAACCATATTCCACCTTTATCTTCACCCGCTCTTTGAGCCAATTTTATCGTTTGAGGGCCAACTGAGAAGTCGACGACATAAAAAATGTCATCTCCGTCTCTCTGGCGTTATTG
Source organism: Phycodurus eques (assembly GCF_024500275.1). Taxonomy (NCBI): domain Eukaryota; kingdom Metazoa; phylum Chordata; class Actinopteri; order Syngnathiformes; family Syngnathidae; genus Phycodurus; species Phycodurus eques. The sequence goes on from NC_084531.1 coordinate 26,994,798, forward strand.
GACACGCTTTTGACTCCCTCTTGTCTTGGCGCACTTGTCCGCCTTTGATTGAAAAAGCGCATCCCGCTCAAAAGGGAGGAGGTTTCCCCATAATGAGGCGTAGCCGCGGGCCGCATACAACAGCGACGAGCCCGGCGGCGTTCAGAAAATGCATTTACTTTGGGGGGGGGGGGGGGGAACTAAAGGACCGGATGGGGGGGGGGGGGGGGGGGGAATTTCAATTCCTTAAAACCAATTTCTTGTCTACACTGCTGGTTAAATATTGCAAGATGTAAGGTGCCAAGATGCTTGTTTTAGTTTTTTTACGCCACTTTAGGAATGCATTTCGCAGAGCTGCTGTCCAATATGATGTAACCCAATCACCATACTTAAGTCGCCAATTTTACGAATTTTCTTGCCAAAGATATATGAAGGACTTGACTTAGAAATTAATTACTGTACATAATTTGACAAGTCTTGCCTGTTACATTGGAAACTGCATTTTCAAGGTATTGTGCCATTTGTTTAGTTTTATTCTTTTTAAAGAGGAGTTATTTTTTTTGTGTGTGACCGCTTAGGAAAGTCTGCTGGGTTAATGCTAACACACAATGCAAAAAATTCCATAGACGGGCTAATGTACGGCATATACTGTAACCCTCGAAGCAATGTATTTTTGAACACAAACGATGCAGCAACTCATGTAACAGGCAATACACTCACAGGCATATCTTAATGCTCTGCGAAAAACGACTACTATTACTGGAGCTCACTGAGTGAATATTAAAAAAAAAAAAAAAACTTCATTATTTTATTTTTTTGAGTGGATCTGTATTTCCCCATTATACTGTGCCCCGGTGGGTAAGGCACACACACCAGACAAAGAACAATGTGGGGTGGAACGGATTTATGGCATTTCCTTTCATTTCCACGAGGAAAGATGATTTGAATAGTTATGAGCGTGGTCACGTAACGAATTAAACTTTGCCAAGTCAGCATTGTACAGATACTGAGCGTAAAGTGGCAAATGTGCAAATATATGTATTGTGACTTTGACTGAACATTATTGTATGACGTACAACTTGGTTAGCCCAAGTAATGACTTGATTCGACTTGCTTGGAATTGAGTAAGGACTGGACTGTCTTGTTTGATTTTTGCCACAGTAACTTGGGACTTTTGGAAAAATAAGACTTCAGACTTGCTTATAACTTGCATAAACGTGATTTATTCCCACCTCTGATCACCCCCTGCTACAAAACAAACTAACAAAAACAAAAAAGCAGCAAGTACTATAAAAATCCATCACTAAACACTTTTGTTTTTTTGCCTATTTTTACTCCAGGACACTGTCAAGTAGCAATCATGTTCCCTCTTTGCTGGCAGCAGCATGACGTCCGTCAGCAGACGAGTGAAATGTCATCATTTCAAGTCCTCGTCTGAATCTAAATCCAACATCAACGCTGCAAATACCATTCCGTTTGCTTCTGCTTAAAGACTGAACCCGGCGGGGGGGGCCCCCGCAGAGCACGCTTTAAAGACTTAAAAGCCAAAATGGAGATGCGAAGACCAGGTTGAACAAGTGAAAGATGCTCGAGCTGGGTCACAGGCTTGTCGTTTCTGCTTGCTTGGTCAAAAAAGTGTAGCGGACATGCTAATTTGACTAAATTCACAAAAGATGGAGATGCTTTTGCATTTGAACTCGTCAATTTCAATTGCTGTCCAATCTGGATGAACCTCGGTTTGACAAAACCACTTCTGACTCTGCATCGACATTTGATCCGAATTAGATCCGATATGACACACACAAACAACATAACATGTCATTCATATGCAAATTCCCATTTGTGGCCATTACAAAAGAATACAGGCTGAATCATCAACATCGCCTCCATTGTGGTGGAGGTAATAATGTACGAGAGAAGCGCTGATGTCAAGTGAGGGCTCGGCGAGTGTTTGAAGCTGCGCGCTCGCCCGCATGCATTTTTAATGAATGCTTTTTAGCGTCTAAGCATCTTTTGGCAGGCCTCGCAGGGCATTTGTCACGGTTGCAGAGCTCCAGTCCTTGAGTGGCTTCCGTAGGGGATGTTTGTGCTTTTTCTTTGGCTTTTTGAAATGCTTTTTGTGACGCCACTGCAGGTGGTACAGATGATGGCAACGACCAACAAAAGTGTTACTTGGATAAAATAAATTGAAAAATATTGAAAAAAAATCATGATTCTATTTTTTTAAAAAGAACAAAAGAAAGTGATACCTGCCACAGGTAATGAGTAATTAAAGACATAGGTAAAAAAGAATAAAGGTGTATTTTAAATCTCAATATTCTGATAGTAAAGACAGCCCAAGTTTAATGAGGAAAGAACGTCATATTTCAATCAGTAATTTATAAAAATGAAACTGTTCTCGCAATGTTTTTTTCCTGATAAATAGGAATATATTCTAAAAAAAGATACACATTTTGTTCTCCTAAAAACTAGGCCTTTATTCCAGTAATAATAGTTACTCTTAAAAATAAAAATAAAACCAACTTTATTCATGTAGGGATGTCAGATTTATGATGATACGTCAAAATCATATCAGAGCTTTTAATTGGCCCAAAGCTAAGGTAGGGAGCCGTAATTCTTTTTAGTTAGTAAAAAAACAATGTCAGGAAAAGCTCACTAGAACATCTGAAATTGATCTGGGGTGGATCAGAGGCACTTAAAATGTGGCAGGGATTTGCTGACTGCCATTTTAACTTTAACTTGAGTTTAAATGTGACACAGCCACATAGCGAGCTTTAATAGTTCTAATTGGTAAAAACAATGTCAGGAAGAGCCTACTAGAACATCTCGTAGAACATCATTGGGGTTAATTCGAAGCACTTTAAATGGGGGCAGGTGTGTGCTGAATACCATTAAACATGACTTTGAATGTGATTGGTTAATTCTCAACACAGCCACATGCACATTGTTTTAGTTTAGTAAAAATATCAGGAAAAGCTTAATAGAACATCTGCAATTTATCTGAGGTGGGTGTGCACACTTGTGCAACCACATTATTTCAGTTGCCGACTTTTTATATTCACTGTAGTTATGCACGTTTTCAAATGATAGCACACCGGGGTGGTTTAACGAGGGGGACTGTCCGTGCAATCTAGTACAGCGGCGCGCTCCATATGTGCTCGTGCCTCAGTGGACACGTGTGCATGGATTGAGAGCCCGCAAGGTTAAAGTTCAACTTCATCCTATACCCACTCCCTGCGGCAAAAGGTCAACACACATCCTCTGTTAATTCTGCTCGGACGGCCAGGGTGAGGTGGACCAAGGGGTGGTACCTGAGAGATATCCATGACGGAGTCGCAGCTGAGGGGTCGGGCGGAGGTGAGGTCGTTGAAGCCCAGGAGGGTGGAGATGATGCCGTTCTGGTCCACTCGGCGAATCATGGTGCCGTCCACAAAGAAGATTATGCCATACTTATCCACCGCGACGCCTAAAAAAAAAAGAAGAGATGAAGCACAACAGTCATCAGATCTTCGGATTATGTGGAACGAGCACAACCTGTAAGTGTCGCCTCGCAATCCAGAATGGAGAGCGTAGACCTTTGCAACTCTTAGTATTTTATTTTGGACACTACTCTCAATGTACACTGTTGCACAAACAAATCAACTCTTAGAGCCGCATTTTTTTGTCTCTTTAAACCATATTATGAAAATAGAATTATTTATATGTCACATTTTATTTATTATTAATACTGTTTGCGTCTTGGGTACCGTCAACGGCTTTGTAGAAATACAGGTTATGATGATGATATATTGATATATGATATATATATGATGATATATTATATTAATATTATCATTATTAGTTTATGTTTTTATAATAATAATAATAATTATTATTATTATTGTTATTATTATAACAACAAAACAAATGTTTTAACATAATGGAATTTTTATGATTATTAGATATTTACCTGCAAATGTTTTGAACAAAAACATTTTAGCATAGGGGGCTTATTATTATGATTATTATTCTTATTCTGCCGCTGCAACGATTTTAATTTACATTTTTAAACATAGTGTGCTTTTGATTTGATTTTCTTGAAACAAATTGGGTGTATTATTATTCGATGTTTTTTTTAGATTGAATTTAATATAAAAATATACCTACTCTTGTCTTTTTCCTGTATCAGATGACCATAAAAAAGCACCTGACGTTAGCGAACACCTTTGTATAGTGTGTATGATTTCTTCTGTATGTTCAGAGCCCCTCACAGTAATTCAGCATTGGCGAAAGAAAACCTTTTTTTTTTTTTTTTTTTTTTTTTTTTACACACTTCTTCTCCGCCGGCGAGATTTCAGCACATACGAATCACACTGTCATGCCGGCAGGGACAACAAAAGGTGCGCGAACGTGTGATCAAATGACTTAACGCCTTGTCCAAATATAGAGAACCAGGAAAAAAAGAAAGATGACGCTGGGGAGAGCAAGAAAATAATAAAAATAATGAAGTCTTAAAATAATTCACAGCAGTGATGCTAACATACAGTTGGTAAAAAAAAAACAACAACAATTACCTCTATTGATGAGATTGTGTTTGCACAGTATGGTTTCTTCAACACTAAACTTTGATGGGTGGGACGTGGTGGATGCAGCATTTTGATGAACCCCCCCAACAAAAATATTTTTATACATATATATATGTATATGAAGGCTAAAAATCACTGCTACTTAAAACTGTTTATAATTCTATCCACCTTGACTAAGAGCCTCGTTCCCGCTGAAGAAAATCAACTCCAAAACATTATGCTGCCACCACGTTTCACTGGAGGTATGGTGTTCTTCTGGTGTTTGCGCCAAACATACGTTTTGGAGTTATGGCCAAAAAGTTCAACCTCGCTTTTACCAGACCATAACAAAATATGGAGTTATATCAGGAGCTCTTACTTTAGCTCCGGTTTGCCATTTAGCACGCCTTAAACAGCGTGTTAGCGTCTGCTCCATGCTCCTTGTGAGTGTTTTCATTTTGTATTTGTGTGTTTATCTGGTTGTCTCGTTCAAAAAACACTGAAAGGGCATCGTGAGTGTGACTCTACAAAACACTTGAACATTGGGGCACTTGTAAATCGAGGTACAAAAACACACACATAGGCTAACACCCGTGCTAACTGATAGCACTGACTTCACCTCTGGGGTTGGTGAGCGTGGCCTCCACTGCCTTGCCTCCGTCGCCGCAGCGTGCGTCGTCGTAAGGTAGGCACTGGTCTCCGGTGCCCGCCACCAGCTCCAGATTCTTGGCCACTTCCTTGGGCGCGTTCAGCGACTTGACCTTGAACACCTTGCGGCTGCTGGTGTCCGACAGGTACACGGCGCCGTTCACGGGGCTGCTGGCCAGGTAGTACTTGTGGGCCGGGCTGTTGCTGTGGGCGAAGGTGAAAAGAAATCAACAAAACCGCATGTAACACAATTAAAATAGACTGAAAAGCAATTTAGATTCGTTCGGAATGAGGGGAAAAGAACAGACAACGAAATTGAACAAAAGCAGATTAAAAACCACAAGAAAAAAACAATACAGGCAGTTTAGTTGGAATTCCAACATCCACATTAGTGTAGAGAAGTGTACAGAAGATCTCACAGCTCACAAATTGTTATCATGGCACACAAGGTATAGTAGCATACACTGGAGTGAAATGCTAATCATTACACTTTCCCTGACCCGTAATTTCTCCGTGATATTAAAATTACAATGCCGCCTCAGCGACTCGGTTACGGCTATTGTAAAAAGCAGACTATAAGCGTGTCGCTTGTTTTTAGGTATTTGGATTAAAAAAAATTTAAAATCAACAAACGATGTCGAGGCAATTTGACATCAGTTCAAGCCGGACGTTGGTGGGAATCCATGCAATGCAGTAAAGCAGTTCACAGAAACAGTACTTATCAAAATAAATATTTGTCTGACTTTTTAATTAACTTTCCTATTAGGTTGTGGGTCAAAAGTCTAGAAAGTAAAGTCAAAATATTTTGAAAATGAAAAAAATATCTTCTTTTTCTTCCTCTTCTTGTACTGTATTTATAAGAATTTATATAATCCTAGAATTTTTTTTAATTGCACATTTCCCCATAAGCTTCCCATTATGTTGCGGGCCAAAATGATCCATTTAAAAGTTTATATTATCTAGGAAAAAAAAAAAGAAATTGTCAATAATAAGAAAAATACACCTCTTTACCTGTTTTAAAGTTTTATAAGCTTGAGAAAATATTTTTTTTTACAAGTTCTGATAAAGCTTCTTCTGCTGACCTTACTTTTGTTCTTTAAAATTCTTATATTCTTTTAAGTTGCATAACATAACAAAAAAGCTATTTATTTGAATTACATTCAAGTGTTTTGGGATCATACATAGTTGTGGTCTATTTATGGTTCAAACTAGTAATATAGGCAATTATATATATATTCTTTTTTTTGGGGGGGGGGGGGGGTCAATTGCTGTTTTTTTTTTTTTTTTGCTATTTACGGCAGGGCACATACCCATCCCTCGCGAATAGAGTTTACTATACACCAGCCCAAAACTAAACCTGACCCATTGCATTTTTTTCATATTTTATCCTTACGTGCACTCTAAAAACAGCAACGTGGGTGCAGTTTAGCAACGTAGTCATTAGCGTCCACTCCAAAGATAACCCAAGTTTATCGGGCCCTCGGCAGGGCCCGATAAGCATTATGGAGACGGCTGTCAACTGGCCGTCATTCAGAGTGGATTAAGAGCCAATCTTGACTCTTTAACCTTGAGGGTTCTTTCAGGGCTTACAGTTTTTTTCCCCTTTCTTTCTTAGAATACCACAACAAGGCAAGGCTCCGTTGGAATTGTTAACTGATTTCACGTGACATTTGACCTTCAACCAACAGGCCGTTGTGGAGCCCACCGACCAGGTCAAAAATCAGGTAGCTGGTGAAAAAAAAAAAAACAACCGCCGCGATGGAGTAGGTCAATATCCAGCCTGAATAACCGGTTTGTACTTGCCCAGCGCAATCAGCTGATAGTTTTTCAGCTCCTGGGGCGTATGTAGAGCAGCCGCTTTTAAAATCAGGAAGCGGTATTTGCCGACCTTGAGCTCATGCGGCCGTGCGCGCTGGCCATCCATATTCACCGACAACATCTAGTTTGTCGGCGATAATTGGATTTTGCCGCATGCTGGAGCAGAAATGAAGGGAGGGCATAGGGGGACATCCTTAGCAGGGGGTCAATGAACATGAACGCGAGGTTAGATCAGCCACCTCCAATCAGTACTGTATCGGCATGCACGGCTCGCACACCGACGGCGGGATTTAGCCTGTTTTATAGCGACGCATGCTGTTTTTCGTCCTGAGTAAATCTCCTTTTTATTATGCAAATTTGCTTAGAAGAAAAAAGGGACGTGGTTTGGCTATTTTAGTCTGGCACAAGCAGCACATTGAGGAGTTTGTGTTTGTCGTAGTCCAACGGCGTCCTGAATGCATTCACGTACTAACACACTAAGATCATCTCACATTAGTCTGAAGGTCAATAGAAAGATCCTCTACAGCAGGCACATTGCGGTGTTGTCGTTACCATGACGACATGGAACGGGGGTAGGGCGTTGTGAGCAGGCGTGGCTACTCCTGGCCCAATGACTTCATCAATTAATCAACGTCGACTTGACTATCATCACATTAGTGTGAAGTCATTCAACCAACTAGTACATGGCACATGCAGCGGACACTTCACCAATCACAAATAGCCCACGGTGATAATTACACCAACCAATCAGGTATGGGCCGCTCATCTGAAGCGAAACCTGATAATGCTATTAGCTAAGGCTAATCTTTGCTAACATGGTAACTTTGCTTAGCTTTGGCTTTAACATGATCGTGTTTCCGCGCAGTTGGACCGTCACTTTAAAATAGCAGATCTTTGCCCAGCCTAGCTGCCAAGTTATACGTAGAAAAACTAACTGGGACATTAGCCCCACTGTTACATCAGAATCCAGCAAACTATGGGATTGCAGCAAAGTGAAAGGCTATTCATGTCAATTCAGCTCCCTGGGGTTAAAGAGTAAAATGTGGGAAGTATCTTGGTTTGACTTTGCTGCCAAGTAACGGGATGAGAAACCTGGTGTGGGGGCTGTATTATGTATATTAGCCCCACTGTTGTGTCACAATCCACAAGAATCCAGAACAGCTTGCTCACAGACACATTTTGGTTAATAGGTAGCTCACAAAAGATTTACTTGCTTGTTTACTTTCACAGATGATCTAGTCTGGCACTCCAGAGACCGAAATATTTGTATCCAAATACAGTGGACCCCCCGGTATTAACTGGGCATGGGGACCGGGCCCTGACTTTGAATGGCAAAAATCTGCCAATAATTGAGGCTCGATATAATTGCCATGAAGAAAATATCTATTTGTGTCCAAATTATTATTTTTTTTTAAATGGAAAAAAATAAATAAAAATAAATACTAACTGGGGGATCGGGTAAGAAAAATGCAAACAGGCGGGGGATCGTGAAAAGATATTTCCGTGAATAATGCAGGATAGGTTCCCAAAAATAATCTGTGAACAGGTGAATCCACGAATGGCTAACAGAGAATATACAGAGTCCACTATAATTTAAAAAAAGAATCCGTTTTCGATGCTACGCCCTCTCTTTAGGACGACGCCCTACTGATATGAGGGGGAGGGGGTGACTTCCAGAGGCTGAATGTTTTACAACAAATTTAACCCATAAACTGAAGGAGATATTTGTAAAAGTATGTTTTTTTTTTTCTTTGAGTCGCAGTGAGTCACAATACCTGGGTAAAACCTGGAAACCAACACATCGTGCTGTTTATAGGCGAATTGAATTTATGGGTCTTTATTTTCCATCGAAAAGAGACATTTGAGACACAGACAGAAAAGTCAATTGAGAGCCACCGGAGTGTTCGCTATTGTGCGATACATTCTTTTTTTTCTAAACGGGGGGCCAGTGACCGGCACGACTTGGCTTTTCATTCTCTGTTTGACCACATGTTCGCCGGCTAAAGTCATGACCCCGTGATGGGAAATCAATCAGGAGCCCTTTCGCCTGAGACATGCTGTATCTACAGACGGCTCTGCCTCTTCGCCACCTGCCAGGCAAAACGCGGCGCTCGTACCTTTAAGCGGAGTGAATTATGTGCTAGTTTCTACGCTGCTATGTGAACCTCTGCCATAGATAATAAGGATCACATAAACTGGAAATGCATAGTTGAGGACAATCTCGGGAGATTTTACCCTGCATGTAAATACACAAGTGGCAAAAAACTGTTATAAATGTGGCCAAATTTCTTGAGTACAGTAGTTATACTGTATGTCGTCATGTAGTGGCCGCTGGGCGCAATCATCTTTTTCGTGTGTCCTGTTATGGTAATCCCCCCCCTAAATAACGTATGGTATATGGTATATAATGTTTATATTGATGGTTTAAACTATTAAGATATGCAATTCATCCATCCATCCATTTTCTGTACCGCTTTATCCTCACAAGGGTCACGGGCGTGCTGGAGCCTATCCCAGCCATCTTCGGGAGAGAGGCGGGTACACCCTGAACTGGTCGCCAGCCAATCGCAGGGCACATAGAAACAAACAACCATTCGTGCACACATTCCCACCTACGGGCAATTTAGAGTCTTCAATCAACCTACCATGCATGTTTTTGGGATGTGAGAGGAAACCTGAATGCCCGGAGAAATCCCACACAGGCATGGGGAGAACATGCAAACTCCACACAGGCGGGGCCGGGATTTGAACCCCGGTCCTCAGAACTGTGAGGCAGATGTGCTAACCAGACGTCCACCATGCCGCCATATAGGCAATTATACAACAAAATGTAGGGAGAGCATCCATTACATGCAGTTTTTCGCTATTCGCAGCAGGGCTCGGTCCTTATTATCGCATTGCCTTGTCACATATTTTATTTGAGGAAGCACTAATTAACCAGAGAAGCAGGAGATGCGGATGCAAAGCAATGGCGTGTGCAAGATGAAACCCAGTTAAAAATGGAAGTGTGTCAGCTGTAGGAAGATGACAGAGCCAGACAGACAGTTTCTCCAGTCAGTGTATAATCTCCACTTTAAAGCGGGGGTCTGAGTTGAGTTCAAAGGTTCACAGGGAAGAAAGGGAAGGGGAGAGAACCATCTATTTAGGTCCTCTATGTCTTACCTATGCCGGAAGTCTTTATTTCTGCAAAAAGCAGCAGATAGAGGGGAGAAGACAGACAGTAAATGTTAGTTGTTAGTAATGATAGGCTTAAAAAATCAGTTGTTAGTAGGCAGAATTAATCAAACGGAACATTGTATCTCCCGAAGCCCATCTAGGAAGACATTAACAAAGACATTGATCGTTTCCTAGAAGGGAATACAATCAGTTTCAAACTGATACAGGTGCACGAGCGGAGAGGACCATCCATCTTGCGCCTCGAGGGCATTTCTGTCCATCTCAATCGACCGCCGTGCTTTATGACAGCGGTCCCCAACCACCGGTCCGGTACTGGTCTGTGGGTCATTTGGTACACAGCAGCACAGAAAGACTGTACAAAGACTGAAGTTTCATTTTGAAAATCGGGTGCATACAACATCCAAGAGAAAGAGCAGCATTTAAGAGACAATATCACCAGTCCTGGTTTATTGCTACAGGTGATTCCCACGCACCAATCTGCTCTGCAGAATTTGTGGCGAGAGCCTCACAGATGAAGCAAGGAACCCTGCAAAACCGCTTCCGCACATGGAGTAGCGTTCTGGATTAAAATCGAGGCAGAACATCCATAGAATGGCGAAAGCACTAAATTCTTCGCTTCCATTTCCGAAGTCCTGTCTTTGTGAGGTGGGATTTTCTACAATGACGGCAACCAAAACAAAATGACATACAGTCGTAGACTGGATACAGCCAACACACTTCAGGAGTCATTGTCTTCAATTACCCCCAAGATGGGCTCAGCTCGTTGAGGAGAAACAAGCTCCCACAAAACAAAAACTACATTCAGTATAATGGTGACCTACACAGTGGCGTCTTGAGATACAAGTTGTATTCATTCCTTGACCACGCTGCTATCTCAAATCACCTTTCCCCATTGAAATGAATGGAAATGCAATTAATCTCTTCCTGCCCACCCCCTGCCCCCGCAGCGAAAAAAATACTTTTGTCACACTTTGTACTTCAATGCACATTGTGCAGCTCTATCTGGTGTGCACTCCTTTGCGCCCTTGGGCCATTATAAGACACACATGCATATACAGTGGCCTACAGTACTGTAGAATCAATTCCTCGCTCGGCTTCTCAGTACGGCAGTAATATTCATTGTTCTTCACAGACGATAAATATTTTATATGCATGTGAGTTTTCTTATATTATCTGTCGATGTGTTGCTGTTTGTGTTAACTTAACACCATAATAACACCGCCACATACTGTAGATGCTAATTGTTAGCCCATGTGCCTAAAGAGTTTCTCATTGTATGTTAGCATTAAGGTATTAAAGTCAATTAAAAGCAAAAAAAAAAAAAAATACATCAGATTAGCGTTAACTTGTAAATCGGGTCACTTGTATCTCAAGGCATCTATGTATTTTGAACTTTTAATTTTTATTGTTTTTATGCCGGTCTCTCAAAGTATTGGTGGGATTTTGGGGACCAATGTTTAACGACAAGCGTACACTCGTCCAGTGGCGCTAATACTGCTCCCTCACACATTTTGTTACCTGAGCTCCAGGACGCTGGTGACGTTCCCCGTGGCGTAGATCCGCCGCACGTAGTTGAAGTCACCCACGTAGAGGCTCCCGTCGGAGCCGCACGCCAGAGCCACGGGGGCCAGCAGCTTGTTGCCGTCGGCCATGCCGTTGCAGCTGGGGCAGGAGATGCTGCGGCGGCGACCGTTGCCCATCACGCTACCGATGACGGGCGGCTGCTGAGAGATGAAGATGTTCTCCCCGTTGCCCATGTGGAGAATGCCTGGTGAGGACGCAGTGGAGGTACGCATTAATGTCCCTAACGTGCTTTTTTGGTGATGAAGACAAAATGGAATTCAAATGGATCAAGTGTAATAAATGCGCAAATTTGTTTTCCCACTATGGGGGGCAAGGCAAGTTATTCATAGCACCATTCATACACAACACAAAATCCATAGTGCTTTACAGAGACAAAGAAATAATGATTACAAACAAAATTACATGAAAATGGGAACATCTTGATAACATTCTAACATAGAAGCAGGATGAATGAAAAGACAAAACAGAACATTATCAGGACAAAACAGATAAAGCAAAACACAAAATAAAAGCAACATGGTGAAAACAAGAAATGATATTTGGAATTCATGAAAAAGCAGCAGTGATGGTAAAAAATATTGATGAAATGCAAATGAATTGTTCTTAAAAATTTAATACAACTAAACTGTACCAACAAAAGTACTGTGCAAGATGCAGTTTAATTCAGTGATATTTTTTTTCATGTACCACACTTTGAGAATCACTGGTTTAAATTATTTTTTCTAAAACATATTTTTTGGGGGGCATCAATTAGTCGCATTTTTTTCATTATTCACGGCGAGGCTCGGTGCCCATTTCCTGTGAAAAGTCAGTCTTTACTGTACAATGACCACGTAGCAAAATGTGTGCCGAACAGAATCAAACTGTACTGCTTGGTGGATACAAGGTTTGATTTATTTCTTCAGCAAAGCATATTGGTCCCTCAAGTCAAATCTACCTATACAAAAATTGTGTTTCTCATGGACTCTACTTTGAAGAAAAAAAACCTGTAATCATCTGACAAGGGCAAAAGCGGTGGCAAGTGTAGTGTAAAATACGGAAATGTTTATATGATTCAAAGGTCAATGAGTTTTACCATATTTAGCTGTTTTGGGAACATAGTGGTATATTTATGGTTTAAACCATAAAACGTGCAATTTCAACAACAACAAAAAATGAAGGGGCAGCATCAGTTCCTAGCGTTTTTTTCGCTATGACCCTGGGTTTACTGTAGCTCTCCCCTCTTGGAAACTTTATGACGACGTAAAGAGCCTCCTTCAGTCCAATCCATAACTTCCTGTTTGAAATGCAAGGCGTGCGTCCCTCTCCTTCCGACTGGTACTTGGCGGCGTGAGTGGTCTGAGCAGAGCAACATTTGGTCTATCAGCGAGGATCAGCCAAGCATCCTCTTCCCGGAGCGTGATTTAATCTCGCAATAGCTTCCACGAGCAGGCTGTCGGCAATTAAATTAGGCTTGATTCTAGAATCGCAGGGCACGAACATGACATGGTGGAGCCAAAGAAACGAGGGGGCGGGGTGGCCTAGCGTCTTGTAGAATCTGGCAGCGGCATCTACTCCTCCTCTGGATGGCGCATTCCAACTCGGTGTGACGGATCAAAGCTTCCTTAGCACTTTTCCTATCAGCGCGCCTCATCTCCTCTGATGAGCCCCCGTCACACAGAAAGCGAGGCCTTCACTCGTGACAGGTGACTGCCCCGAACTTTCTTCTCTCTTCATCCACCTTTCAAGAGTCATTTGGCAGAAATGAGAAAATTTACCCCTTGTATGGTGGGAAAAAGAAAGGACTGTGGTAGAAAAAAAAAGGCAAATGTCTTCTCTGGCAGTGTGACGTTGTTGTATTGCAGGATCTTGGGGAAAAAGCACTCCTCTAAAAGCATGAGAGACTTATTTTATCATGCCTGTGATAAGCAATGATAAACATCGACACCTATGGCTCGACAAAAAAAAAAAAAAATAGTCGTCGAGACATGACTTCACACTGTGTTTCAAATTATTCTTGTTCTGGAAACACTTAGCAAGCCTGCACCTGATGACCTCAGGGATCTAGTTCCATAGCTGTGAATGCTTTTTTTGTCGATACAGTACGTGCCCTGCTATTGGCAGGCTACCCCGCTTCTCTCACCCAAAGTCAGATGGGATAGGCTCCAGTTCATCTGAGACTCTAATGAGAGTGCTATAGAAAATGTATGGACGCTATTTGTATGCAGCACAGTGCACTATTGGTTAGCATTTCTGCATAACACTTCTGAGGTTCCGGGTTCAAGGCTCCATCCAACCTATGAGGACAAGCACTGTAGAAAATGGATGGATGGAAGGATAGATGGATGGATTCAGACCCAAAAACATTTCATCCATTGAGATGCTGTTTCGAGTGATACCGCCATCTACTGTCATAGCTCTGACTTTGAACACATTCACTGCCATTGACGGCTTTAGAAGTAAATTATCCATGTTAACTGGGAAGGCTGGCAGTGAATGATTAAGAACGCTCTACGGTAGTACTTAGATATTTGGCCATAATTCCCGAAGAGTGAGGGAAGAGGTGGAGTTTTATAACACTTCTCAAACACTTGAGGGTTCAAGAGATAACAGAGTTGCTCTTAAGCTATTTTCACCACATTAAATTGGTTATTAATTCATACAAATAACAGAAAACATGGGAATAGACCAATAGTATTGATTTGTGAAAAATATCAAATTGGCCATATATGGACATACTGTATGAGATTTTCACCCGACAGCTACGACATGCAAGAAAAACGAAAAACAGAACCTCAGCTGTTAACTTTTCTTAAATCCTATAGTCATAATTTTCTTGAATGTCTTGTTGTCTCCAGCGGTTTCTGGGCGGGCGTAGGCGTGCAACAAAAAGACCCCCCCAGAATAGAACATTGCAAAAGGGATTTAGAAGTTGACTCACCGCTCTGTATATTCAAAGCGTGGTGCTTGTCTACGGTCCACCCGCCCAGCTTGGAGGCCGAGCTCTCGTATCCCTGAAGAACAGCCGTCCTCTTCTCCCACAAGATCAGGTCCGGACATGATTCATACTCGAAGCCCACAGACACTGGAACAACAATGTAAGATTGCGCCATGTCAACCTGGACTGAAAATCTCAAAATAAGACATGGTCGTGCTAGTATGCGACTACATTGTATCCCAAAGGGCATTCTCTAATTGCTTATCAAACTGTTTATGTGCTATAAGAGTTATTTTCTCAATATAGCGGAAGGTCAACTACTGATTTGTCCCTTGGGAAATAATGGAAATAATCTGTTCCTGGGTAAAACTGTCACCATCAAAAACCTTGTATTAACTCTTCAGGAAAGTGACATTTTAACAATAACTGAAGTGTTAGAGCAAGTTAACCAATATTAATTTTGAGACGTCGACTTACTGTTGTTTAATATGCTTTTAGCCATATTGCACAGTAATCCCACAAACATAGATGGCTAACTATTTACGAATTCACATATTCGTGTTTTTGGGCTCTTTCTGAAACACCCAAATATGCCACAAGATGCCGCCAAAGCCTTGTCCAAATAGGAATTGGTGTCAAGGAAGTACTGTATGTTGAAAAGTGATACAGCCCGACTAAGAGACCAAATCTGTATGTCGGGGAGAAGCTAAGTTTGGCTTGGGTTGTTAGTGGAAGTCACAGTCTGCCATGTGCTCGAAGATGCTCATTTCTGGTGCATTTTTTTCAAAATTGCCTCATCTCCCACGAGTGGTTAGTAAAAAAAAAAAAAAAAAATAATAAAAATGTAAAAAAGAAAAAAAAATCACTGTTCAAACAGTGCATAATCTTACAGTGACATTTTTACAACATTTGTTTGAACAACGGCGGCACAGTGGCCGACTGATTAGAGCGTCAGCCTCACAGTTCTTAGGACCGGGTTCAATCCCCGGCCCCGCCTGCGTGGGTTTTCTCCGGGCACTCCGGTTTCCTCCCACATCCCAAAAAACATGCATTAATTGGAGACTCTAAATTGCCCGTAGGCATGACTGTGAGTGCGAATGGTTGTTTGATTGTATGTGCCCTGCGATTGGCTGGCAACCAGTTCAGGGTGTACCCCGCCTCCTGCCCGATGACAGCTGGGATAGGCTCCAGCACGCCCGCGACCCTAGTGAGGAGAAGCGGCTCAGAAAATGAATGAATGAATGTTTGAACAACATTTGTTAGGTACACTTGAGTTAGATTGAACTAAGTACAATGTAATTTAATTTCATCTTTTAGCAGTTTTTCAAGCGGTGAAGAAAATGAATGGATGGGACTGTTTTTTTTCAAGAATTTGTTTAGGTACAATTTTTATTTAACTTATGTGCAGTACATTTCAATTGAATCATTATTTAAGTATTTTCTATTTTTATTTTCCTATATTTAAGCGCAGTGTTAAAAATATTAAATACACTATTTATGAAGAAACCCTCATTTTTGATGAACACTTACATACACTTACTACTACTTTATTGTATTTTAACATTAGTCATGATGGTGGTACTTGGAGAGCGAATTATTTTTTGAAGTTCAATAACTATTGCTGTACATCATGCACTAGAGTGATGAAATAGTTTTTAAAAAACACAACTTGAATATAATAATCACCTAATTTTAAAATCAAAGAAAATTGTTTTATGGTTGGGCGCTGTCCTGACTTCTAAGTACAATACGGCTAAACAAAATGGGTGTTTCCTCACTGACCAAATGCTTCGGACAGGCCGTAGACCTTCTGGCTGTAGACGTCCGTCTTGTCCCACACGAAGTCGTACAGGAGGTTTGGCCCTGCGGGGAACCACTTCCTGAACAGCCGGCCTTCCACCGCCACCATGAGATGCACCTTCATCAGGTTGAACGGGATGGCGACGTGAGTCAGGGTCACCCTCAGTATGGACTTGTAACCCGCTGTCCTGCTGCTCAGGTAGCCGAGCTTCATGTCGGTACCCGGTATGAGAATTTCCTCCTGAAGCGTCTACGTTGGTGCAAAAACGAAACAAATATCTATCCATTCATCCATGAACAATTTACACTCTTCAGTTTAAGACGCAAGAGTACATTTTCAGTAGGATGTATTCTTTAAATGTAGAAATATGGTCAAGATGCACAAAATGGTCGGAAGAACTCATGCCTGGAAATTAACAGGAAGTTGGACACTAAGCTTTAAAAATTGTGGTTTTATTTGCCCAAAAGAGCCCTAATAAGAAGCAGGTATCCTAAACAAAAGGCAAAATTGCATGGACCCATACACAAAATTGAACACAAAGTCTCAGAACCAAGCACGTCTGGTCTAACACTAAGCCCCGCGGCTGCCACATGGACATAAATACTCAGTTTAAATCCATATGTCCTTTTATTTCACAACGAACGTCCATTTGTTTGCCATTCTGGCCGCTGACCAGTACAGACTGTCGCTTTTTATCCATAACCTTTCCTCCGAGCAGATCTATGGAGCCAAAACATCAATAGGGGGACAATTATAGCGTGGCATCGTAGTGTGAAAGATTTCTTCATTATAGCTCACTGAATAGTTTTCTCAATCGATTTAACAGAAATTTCCTCCATTACGAGTGCTCTGTGCTGCTATCCTGATAGGACGACAGCACAGCTGCATTGCCCTTGGGCTCGCGGCTCACACATGGCAGATAATATATGGACTCATAATAACAAGCCGGGGCGGAGACCTGCGCACGTCGGATGGTTAAAGGTCAACAAAGTGCCGGTTTATTCCACTCTGCTCTAATTAAGTCATGCACCTGTACATCCCCCTTTTTTGTCTGGCAAGATATAGTGTAACAACTAAAATCCGCCATAACGCCGGTCAGAGGACACGTCAGTCAGCGGAGTGTTTGGTTGGGGGGCGATTGATCCAAATTCACCCTGGTGAGGACCGCAGAGTGGCCCTCGAAAGCGGAGCAAAGAGAAGGCGGGGGCTATAAATAGACTTGAATACAAATTTCACTGATATGCCATAAATCTTCGAAGGCAAACTGGGAGACAACATAATTAGAGAAGGACAAAGAGACGCCTGTTAGGCATGACAGTCACGAGCACTCAGTGTGCGAGTTTGGGTGGCAAAGAGGTCAATGGAAATATATCCTGGAAAGCCCACTTTATCGCCATTTTAAACAATGTCCAGTGAAGACATGGAGCACTCACTTTCTTAGGAACCATGGTTAGAAAAAAAGACATTTGGCAAAATGACTGCACAAAAAATGGAAAATGCGAACAATACTTTCACTGCGAGGTAACTGTGAACTGAGGGTGGCCCGATGTTTGTTGCGTGTGAGCGTCTGAGGCTCATTCGCAAGTCAAATCTTTGTTCGCAACACAAAGTGAAAAATGCAACCTCGTGACTTGTGAAGTTGGGAAAGTCGTAAATCAAGGTAGCACTGTATTTTTATTCGATTGATAGGTAACAATTGGGAGACTAAATTAGCCACCAAACTACGAATTACGCTGTGTTCAATGTAAAATATCAATGCAATGCTTGGATGACATTGTGAACTTGCGTAATCATCCTCGCTCTGTACACTAGAAACTGGCCAAGTTCCAAAGAAAAGCAATTACACGAGACAGATAAGGATCACAGCAGTGACTATTACGCTCGATGAACAGTTCTCAGAGTCTGGCACATGTGTGGGATGAATCATTTGCAGGAGATCCCCCGGGTGCGTAAATGTGTATGCGCGTGTGCGGGAGAGTCAGTCACCTGGATTTCGGGCACCACTGTCCCCCTCTCGGCGCAGGAGCCGGCGAAGGCGGTGAGCGGCGCAGGCGACACCACTGGGCTGGGCCGCGCGAAGCTGCTGAGGTCGCAGCTGGGGATGTCGTTCTCCTCGTGGCGCATGACCACCGTGTCCATGACGAAGAAGCGGCCCCACGGCAGCCACAGGGTGTGCTCCTGCGTGATGAACGGAGCGCGTTCGAAGCGCAGGGCCACCGCGATGCCCCCGTCGGTCACCAAGTCGAAACTGAGAAGACGAGACGGACGAACATGACACATTTCATCTGCTTAAATCCAATTTTCAGGCATCTGTAATTTGAGTATTTTCTGACAGCTTTTTACTGAAATATATAAGATATACAGTGGTGCCTTGAGATACAAGTGAAATTCATTCTTGACCAAGCTCTTAACACAAAATACTTGTTCCAGTGTCCCCTCGCTATATCGCGGTACACCTATTACGGATTCAGTGCAATGCGGATTTAATTTCACAGTCATATTGCGGGATTTTGAGTGTATGCTGTAATATACTTTTGTGGGGAAATAAATGCTTCCTAGCCTAAACCATTAAAACTGTAAAAGAAAAAAAAAAAAAAAAAAAGGAAAATATCATTAAAATGCATATTACAAGGAATAAAATGTACGAAAATACAAACCCCAATTCCAATGAAGTTGAGACACTGTGTAAAATGTAAGTAAAAACAGAATACAATGATTTTCAAATTTTGTTCTTCCAGAGCTAATAGTAATGTGTGTGTGTGAGTGTGTGTGTGCGCGGGCGCGAGTGCGAGTGCGTGTGTGTGACAAAGAGATAGAAAGTGGCATCGATCCCTCAGATGGAGGCGGTCCAGTCCAACATGAGTCTAAAAGCCCAGACGTGCAAACCCGTCGATTCGGTCGCATTATCGGACTCGTGCCTTCGGGTGCGATACGACCAAGTAAGCGAGCGCCGCCTCCTGTGCGCACGTAATGCCGGACCCGTTTGGTACCTGTCGCTTCTTGCCGAGAGCCCATTAGCCCCTGCTCACCTGGAACCCACAGAGACATGCTCGTATGCGCAGCGTGAGGCCGCACAAAAAGAACAAAGCCCGGCCATCAAAACTAATTTAGCTGTAAATTCGCAGGCTGCAGCTGGACTGGTTTGTGGGACACCTGCGGGGGGCTACAACCACTTTCGGACAGGAAACGATGGGCGGCGGGCACCGATCGACGGAGGGGTTTTGCTGGGCGTTATCAGACATGACAACGGCCTCAAGACAGAACCTATCAAGCTGCAGTCTTTGCTCAGCGGCGCTGAAAGTGTGCTGATGAAATGTGCTGTATATTGAAAAAAGTAAAAAGATAAGAGACTGAGCCCTGCGGCAAATAGTGAAATAAAATGCATACAATTGATGCCCCAGCCTGAAAATGTTTACAATTGCCGATATTAATAGTTGAAACTGTAAATACACCACAGACCCATTAACCCCCCAAAACAGTTTAATATCATTTTAAACTCATCTTATAACATTACAATGAAAGAAATTAATGGCTTTAAGTTGATACAAAGGTTTTCATCTCTCAGTCGAGATGTATCACTTCAAACATAATCCTTTGACACCGATGTACAATAACAGTATGCTGTCGTTAGATTCTTTAATCGCATTGCTAACGTTGCGCTACAAAAGCAAGGCCCCGTTTGAATCTGTGCCGCCTAGCTAAAGTGCTCCAGGTTGCCACTATTGTAAAGTTCCATCAGATTTTGCTTCATGTTGATCACTGCAAATGCTGCGTACTGTATGAATTTATCCATACAGCTCGGTGGAAACTTGGCTTATTTCAAGCCACCGTCAGCAAGCAGTGACGAACCGCCCCCTCCAAAACCTCTTTTGTTTACGCCAGAGAACGTTTTTGGGCACAGCGTACTTTGAAAGAGGCAGGCCTCGGACAACGAACAACACATCATTGAAATTAGTCGAGACAGCTTTCCCATTTCTAAGTGGCTGAACAGGTGCGTTTCTGATTTCACGCTGCACTGAGCCTGTTTACAGACGTTACAGCAGGGAGTGCTTGTGGTGGTGGTGGGTTCCAGCGGGAGTCGCAGGGCCATGTTTAAAAAACAGGGAAAACAGGGTGATGGAGGAATGTTTACACATAAGCTGTCTTCAAGAGAAGCGTATCAAATTTTGTGAAAATGAACAAATGGAGCGATGCGTGAGAAAGACGCAGACAAGGGGGAAGGAGATGAAGGAAGGCGCCGTCACAGAGAGCAAAGAAGAAGTCAGAGAGGAAAAGACTTCAAGGCCAAAGCAGATTAGAGGAGAGTTGATGAGGAGGGATGTCGATGAAAGGCCGGAGGGATATCGGCGAGAAGGATCAAGAGCGTATGCTATATCGAGAAACCAGCAAGTGATAAAAATGTCAGCAGGAAGTGAAGCATGTATTGGGACACGGCAGCTTTCTCTAGGAAGACAAAATTGGCGCGTGTCTGTTGTTTGACACCAAATAGTAAATAAATAGTGTAAATAAATAGTGTGCCATTTGCGGTCCTTAGTTAGTGATCTGGAAACACTAAAAGTCCAAATCCACAAATTTGTCTCAAAACTTACTGTTTGAAATATGGTATTTGTTTTTAATTTTTTAAATTAATGTCCTGTGTGAGAAGAGGTTAGGGATTAGGGTTAGAAATAATAACTATAAAACAAACACTTCTTTCACTTTTTTTTGTACCCCTGTCATATTGGAATGAAAGTGTAGGCTACACCTTTTTCATAACCTCTAGTTGGCAGTGGCATACCAGAATGAACGTGTACACCCTTTCCATAACCTCTACCTGGCGGTGGCATATTGGAATTAAAGTGTACAGCTTTTACATAACCTCTAGATGGCGGCACACATTTATATAATGTGAAAGTTTTTTTTCATTTTCCCCCTAACCCATGTATAATGCGCTCTATGGACTTTTGACAACTTTTTGAGGAGAAAATGTGCATTACACACAAGAAATTACGGTACATTACACATCTAACAGTGTCTTACAAATCACTGAAAAACGCTCCTTTGTCGTTTTTGTAAAAGTTTATCATCGGGCCAACAGAGCATCCGTCTGCAATAAATGTCCGTGTGAAACATAGGTTCCGGCGGTGCAAACAGTTTATTTTTTGTTTGTTTGATTTTTTTTATTTATTTATTTATTTTTTGTGCCGACATATTTTTTAAGTCAATTTAGCCAAGTTATTCCATTGGCAGGGTGTTGCCTGCCTTTTGCCCAGTGGATGGATTGATGGATGGATGGAATGAATGATGGATGGTTGATGGACGGATGGATGGATGAATCGATTTAATGTTGGCTGGGTAGTTGGTTGGTTGGTTGGTTGGTTAGTTAGATATCCAATCCAATTTAATCCAAGCAAGTATGTACAGTACTACGACTCTCAGCCTGGTTGTTTACTTGTCATCCTGCTGATTTTTTGAACAAACCACCTGCCAACAGACTACACTATAATCTCATGACTGAGATTAGGATGGTCTACTGGTCCTTTAATAAATGAGCTAATGTGCAGACGCAAAGTGACGAAATGCACGTAACAAGCGTATCCAATGCATGTGCACCACGTCAAATGAAATGTCTCCCTTAATTCCTCCAAGAGCCGCCGTTGTCCCATAAACAATGTCCATCTGCGCCGCGCCACGCAGTCCAAGATCGCTCGCTTTGAATTGGCATATTTGATTCTTTTTCCTCGCCTGCTGCTACAGAAGCATAATTTACGAGCGTGCACCAGAATGTCTTTGTTTGATGTCTCTGGGAATTGCGCCCGGCGCTCCCAAATTGGAAAGCGTGAGGCATATCAATGGCGGCGGCCAAGCGAGCATCTTTAGAACTAAAAGACGACCGTGTTGGACTTGAAACAAGAAATATCTCTTACCTCCCATCCTGCCTGGTGACAGTGTATCCGAACGATGGCTTGTTGATGAAGCTGATGTTGACGCCCACCAGCGGCGTTCCGTCCGAGGTCACCACTTGTCCGCGGATGACGCACACGTGCCTGCATGTGGAACCACAAGAGCAGCGAGATCACTATGAGGACAACAAATGGTACCTCATGCTTAATGATGCCAAAGAATAATAGTCCCTCCGTAAATGAGGACAAGTGTCTTGAATTAAACTGGGACGCAGGAAACATGAGTTTCCTGTTGGATAATGCATCACTTCCAAGACAAAAGATGGCCGCAGGGATGAATCAATCAAGCAAACAATTAAACCAACACTCCCCCAAGAACTGCCATGCAATACAAACACAATGTCTGGGGGGGGGGGGGTGTGAAATATGGCCTTTGCTGTGTTCTGAGTGAAATGCTGTGTTACAGCCCTGATTGTTGCAATGTTGCAGGATCTCAGTGTGAAAGAAGCTATATTTTTTTTCTCAACTAAAAACTCAACAAATTGGACCCCAAATTGATGCCCCAGAACAGAAGCACCAGAAAACACAGTACAGTAACCCCAGGGACCGAGCCCTGCCGTTGAACAGCGAAAAACCGAAAGCAATTAGCGCCCCCCACAACTTTATATGTGCCTATATTAATAGTTTAAACCTAAAAACAATGTAAGAGTATTTCAAAGCTATCTTGCAACATTACACTTAATAAATGAATGTACTAGCAAAACCATACACATTTGGGGAAGACCATCCATAAGCCCAGGCTAAACTTAGCTTCTCCCCAACAAGATTTTCGCCTCAGTCACGTCACAATTCTTCCTTTACAACAATTATTACTTTCTTATTAGCCTGGGCATTGGTGTCATCTTGGGAAATAATAGAAAGAGCACAAAAATACACAAATGTCTGATCCGTACTGCTATATGAAACAATATCTGGCCTTCGCTGTGTTCTGTATAAAAGACTAATGAATGCTTTCTGTTACGACTTTGATGCTTGTTATCTGTGTGAAAGAGGTAAATCTTTCTTTGCAGCAAGAAACAAAGTAAAAGAATCATGGTGGCTTGTGAAAAGAAAACACTGTACAAAATAAAAGCAATCAAGCACAAGTACAAAAAACATCTCCTTGCATGTCTCAGAGGTGTTTTTTTTTTTTTTTCTTAGCCGAGCTGGAGCGATAATGAGATAGGAAAGCTTTACTTAGTTTTTTCCCTAATTAAAAAAAAAGCCCTACTTATCTTTCTCATTGCAAAGGAAACAATAAGAGTGCAGATTGCTAGACTTGCTTGGCTGCTTATCGAGACCCCGGGGCCACCACCACTCACCCTGACATCGATGTCACCAAATGAGATCCGATCGCCAGTCCCCCCAGCGATTGATTGCTGGCCAGCGGTGGTTCGAGGTAACGAAGGACAAATGCTTACTGTACATAAGTAGATTTTTGAAAACTGTACTTTCTAATCCTTACTATGTCAAAATAGGCTCATTATTTTTTTTAACTGCCGACATTACATAAAAAAGGTGGAAACGTTTCCCTTTTTTTTTTTCTTTGCACATGCATTTATACGTCTGGGCAGAGTATGAGCATCTTTGCCTCCTCTTGCAGCCAGTCACCCAAATGAGCGGAGACCTCGTCACATCACGTTCTGACCTGGCACAGAAGTACCTCCCCCTCGGTCAGCTATTGTTTTTGCCCAAAACAAAACACTCCCTGGACAAAATGCTATTTTTAAAAGGTTTGGGTCTTAAATATTGTCACATAGCGGAAACAATTAACACTGGCGTGTTAGTGGCCGCCCTCAACATGTCCTTACCAGAGGCAAGATCATTCACCTCCTACTATGCCGCTCCCCAGGAACCTGCCTCTATGTTAATTAGGCTGGCTCTCCTTCAGCAGACCTTGGCTGTCCAACCGCTGTACTGTAAACAAGCGAGCAGATAGCGCCGCAAATATGTCCAAAGCGGCTGTATTTGCACAGAATTACCGCCAGAGTTAACGCGGCGCTGTCGTACGATCATTATTCACGCCGACGGTTTATTTTGTTTGAAGAGAGCAATCGTAGCGGGATTCCTTTTAGGATGCGTGAAAGTGGAACTATCTCCTTCCCGCCCGCCTGCTTCAGCTGCACACTGAGACGATTTCGTCTCCCCCACCTCCTCCTCGTCAAGACAAATTATTTAAATATTGACATCAAACAGAGCCCAAAGAAAGGAGATGTTGAGGGAGCGTGAAGGATCAGGGCGAAGTCACAGGCCGGGCCTTTTGCACACTATCTCCGATGTGAAGCACACAGCGGCGATCATCCAATGATGGAGAGGCCACATTAATGAATGTAAACATGAGATTCATCAATTTGGGCCACGTGATCCAAGAGCTGCTTCGGTAAAATGGAATGGATGAGTTCGTCTTTGAAGTACCCAGTGGAAAAGGCCAAAATGAGCCTAAAATGGCTGCTTAAAAACAAAATGGCGGACTTCCCATGTCCTTTTGGCCTTGAGACGTTATTGTGGGTCTTCTCATGTTAGACATGCCTACCAAATTTTATGTTGCTAAGTGAAACGTTTGGTCAGGATCTGACCTTGTGGAGTTGAGTTTCTAAGAGTTTTGAAGGATCCCTGAATTTGGCAAAACATATCCAATTCAAACCAAAATGGCAGACTTCCTGTGTCTTTTCAGGCATGGGTTCTTGAAACTTTTCCGTAGATCTACTCGTGACAGGCATGCCTAGCAAATTTCGTGGAGCTATGTAAAACTGGCTTTGGGGGCTGAAATTTTTGTTATAAATTGAGTATGGGAAAATCCCCAAATTGGCAATTTAGTTGGCCTGTCAATAATAACAATGAAGAAATGAAACAATTTCAAGAGGGCCTTCACGGCGTAATAATACACAGAGACGCCGGCTTATTATAATGATGAGAAAAGGCGTTTAGTGGAGCCCGCAGAGAAGAAACACAACAAGAGGCCCTAATGGCCTAATGCTGGTAATAGCTGCGTTGTGTATCCATCTCTCCCAATGACTGTCCCTGTTTACTATTTCATCTGCGATTGTCGATGCCGCCCACTGCAAAACCTAACCAATATCAAATAAAGTAGTACCTTGATTTATGGGTTTAAATCTCAATGTTCGTAACTTTATGTCGTCTTATATCAAATCAGTTTTCATTAGTAAAATTAATTGAAATGCCACTAACCCTTTCCAGTCCCCCCCCCCCCCCCCAAAAAAAAAACAAAATTTTTGTTATCGCTGCAAAGAAAATAACAAAATAAAAAATAACAATACAAGAAAATGTAACAAAACGAAAGTGTGATTACTGTAAGCACAGCATTGGAGTTGTCGCTAGTTGCGACTCTTTGTCCCGTTCAATAAACGACCGATTTGTTTGCTTGTGTTACGAGCCCAAATTCTTGTTACAAGCTAACTTTAGATACACCGTTACTCAAGTGAAGTGAAAAAAAGGAGAAATGAAAGTACTGTAATGCCCTCGCACGTGGGCAAGGAGAGCCATCGTTGCCAATATACTTTCAGCTGTTTATTGACTGGAACAAACAGACAAATGCAAAATGAAAATACTCGCAAGGAGCTGCTGTCGGCCACAGAACGTGTATCGCGTGTCACGGCAGAGACTTTTATGCAGTGGCAGCAGCGTTATTGGGTGACACCTCTGCCGCCTCTTGCGGTGGGAAACATCAGAGGGCGGCAAGCTCCGACATGTCTACGAGGAAGCGGTTAAGCGGGATCAATGGAAAGATGATCAGCTGACCGGCCGTGTAGGGAAAGGTGCCGAGAGCCCATCTGAAGCCCTCCGAACGCGCTGTCATAACCGCTCACTTCTGTCAGCATGGGTGCAAGGGAAACGAACACCAAGCATGAATAATAGATTGTCACTGATATTTTTAGGTGAGCCTCCATTCTCGCAGCTCATCTCTGGATTCTCCACTTTTTACTTATTTATGCCCCGTGCTTCTGCTACTTCTGCTTCTTCTTCTTTTTCTTCTTCCACGCACATCTGGCCGACAGCAAACGCTGAGTGCTTGTTGACAGCCAGAGAAAATGTCAACGAGGATGAAATGTCACCGTGTTTCTCGTACACAAGGCGCTACACAAAAAACCGTAAGAGTGTCTGATGGAAGCATGAATGTATGCTTTTTTAACCGCTGGGTACTGAAAACTGCTGGATAATGGGAAAATGTCTCACACACATGAACTCCGACTCGGGAATTCATTTAAATGAGGCCCATTCAGAAGCGGGTATCTTAGGCAGATGTGCAATGCTAAATGGCAACATTTTTGGGGGGGGGGGGGCTACGTCAGTTTATGTGAGCAGAGCATGGCATCAAAAGTTTGCCAATCATTTTGAGGGGAAAAATAAGGAACAAAAAAATAAGCCCACGACACCTGTTTAACCAATCGACGCAGCATTTGGGTGAATTCAAGGGCTCCTACTTTGAAGAAATCCTTTTAGGGAAGTTGTTCAAATGAGCCTCAAGATAGATGGGGGTCCCATTCATCGCAGCTACAATTGAAATGATATTTCTTAAGGCATTAAAAACATTAGTGGAGTGTCAAATAGAAAAATGTTTTACCCTTGTTCTTCGAAAAATTATCCTGCTTGAACTGGGATACTTTTGAAATGTGCGCCGTCTTCCGGAACAAAGTTTAGCTAAAAATAGTGACGTCGAAAGCCATAACCTTCAGCGTCAGGAAATAACAACAACACGCAACAGTGTTTGTTTTCCTGAAACGATTTTTAAAAGAAATGCTCATAACGAAGTCAGAAAATGTGATGTTGTCGCCTTGTTTTTCAGTTTTGATGCTTATTTGTCACAAGTGAAAAAAGATGAGTGAGTTCCAAAGCGGGACGTAAATAAGGTGACAAAGAGTCGCACGAGCGATTACAGATGAAACGCGAAAGAAACAAAAGGCGTAGCGGGGTGGGGGATTGTGGGAGTCTGACAGCCTTCCTGTCGAATCTGAAAGTGTGCCCTGCCTCTGGGAGCGGGCCTCAGATGGATTACAGTGAAAGTAATCACGATACATGAATACGAGATGCCGTTCACGTCGCTTGAAGGCTTTTTTTTTTTTCTTTGCCTCGTTCCGAGTTTGTCCATCATCATCTGTCCGTCATCCGTCAAGCGGCTCACAACCACCGCCGGCTGTCCATTTCACCCTCCATTACTCCATCCAGCTGCCTTCCTCCTCCCCAAAAAACATCCCCTTCTAACACTTGCTTTTGCTGTAGTTATTTATAGCGCAGTTGTCTTAAGCAATAAAGTGCAAAATAACTCACAGGACGCAATAACAAGCAACAAGCGGGCTCCAACAAACGGACTAATGCTATTTCGCAGCATTTAGTCACTGCAGACCCACAGTTCTACACTTAAAACAATTCATTATCGTCCAGTTGGAACATACTGGATGGCTTGTTTAGTGTATGTAATTGCTTTTAGATGAATACAAGGAGTGCGTTTGCTCTTCTGTCTTAAAGATCACACTGGAAAGTAGGCGAACACTCCGCTTTGAGGCTCCATTTCATTTACACCTGCATCTCATCTCATGACATCCAGTACAAAGGCTGTATCAAAACATAGACATGCTCAATTTTGACTGATAGAAGAAAATAAAGTAGATATTGAATAAACTACATACATTTTTTTTTTTTTTAGAAAATGACAAAAAAAATAGAATAAAGATTTGTTTTAAAGTGAATGTCAAGGTTGACTGATAGACAACAAAATGTCAATATAATTGATTGATTAAATTGATTAAAAATACCTTTAAATTTATATATAATAGAAAAATATTAACATGAATAATAAACAAAGTAAAGTACAGCAATAATGTTTCATTTTAATTGATAAGAATACATTCACAAATATATAAAATAAAATAGTAATCATTACATGTATTTAACAACATAAAAATTGTAAAATACTTTAATTAAATTAAGAAAATTGGAAGTCTGCTGCTACAAAATTATTATATACAAAATTAATCATGCTCAGGGGTTCAACTGATCCATACATGCATTAATAAAATAAAATGCAACAAATTTAAAATAAATAAATAATACAATATATTATTGTTATTATTATTCATAGTAATAATAATAATATACGTGTGTTAAAAGATATACGTTCAAGTTTAAGATCTAAAACAAATGAAATTCATTATTAATTTAATTGTTGATAATAAAAAAAATGAGCACGTGCCATTTTGTGAGCGGTATTCATTGAAAAATATGTTAAATGTGATTGTGGTTTTCAATGGCACTGCATCATTCTGAAAGCCATTTCGAATACTTTGACCTTTTCGATACAGCTCTCGTGTCAAAGCTCAGGGAATGTTGATTGTGTACCTAATGAAGTGCCCAGTGAACATGGCTGAAATGTCAGGACCTCCAAGGAGCGCAGCAAAGGTTACTCACTTGGCGACGAAGGGACTGGCGCCGCGCACCACGTGGGTGCTCTCCCGGCCCACCAGGAAGCGCACGCGCTCGTAGAAGCTCTGCAGCTTGCCCTGGTTCCCCGACGACACTTGGGTCTCCTGGATGATGTCCAGCGGGTCCGGCGAACCCACGCACAGCGATGTGCTGTGACAATTCGCCTGGAGGCAGCAGTCTGGATCCATGCAGTCCACCAGACCATCTGACAAGGTTACAAATACGCACACACCATTGAAGAAAAATAAGAATTTCTGGACGCTATTTAAGTGACTGTACAGTAGAATGAAACCTCGGTTTCCATGATCGATTCAATTAAGTAAGTCAGACTAAAACTGAATTGTATGAAATCCAAAGCAGTATTTCCTATAGAAAATAATGTAAATCAAATGAATTTGTTTCAGACACCCAAAGAAAAAAAAGAAAAAAACTTTTATAGAGTGTAAGCATAGCTTTACATACAAAAGCAATGTGGAATATATTGTATTGATTAAAAAGGGTTTAACATACGGCAAGACAATGCAAGCTTTTATTAACAATTCAAAAACAAACCTCTTGGTCTGCTCGGCAACATCGGCATAACATCCTATCAAAAGTGAGGCATTCAACATAAAAACACACCATTATAGTAATAGTAGAGACATTGTTATTCAGCCCTATGGCGGCTTGTTTAGCAGTCACACTCAAACTATTTGGTGATTATTTATTGTGTGTGACTGTGAAATAAGCCACCATATGGCCAAATAAAGTGTAGTGAAGCTGTTATTATACTAGCGTGTTTTGATTTTCAAAGCTTGACTTATGACAGGATGTGACGCCGATGTTGCCCCAACTTGTCCAAGTGTTGCCGAGCAGACCGGGAGACTTATTATTGCCTTGAGCTGTTAATAAAAGCTTGCATTGTGAAATGAAAATGAAATGAATGGGCTACTCACGTTTTTTTTGTATGAAAAGCACGTGGATATGTGAAAACCGGGACAAGATTTCAACACGACAATTGGCGAAAACCGAATACATGAAAATTCGGTTCTACCGTATATAGTAAAATGCACTATAGTAGACTGGTCAATACACTACTGCCCTTGATCATCTTTAGCGTAATCTTGGGATTGGCTTGCATGGGATTGTGGAGATGGGGGGCCGAGACGTGATTTCCTCCGCTGTGTGCTTGGCAGCGCTCGAGGCTGCTTAGAGCAGTGGTTCGCAAACTAGGGTTCCAGGAGCCATGACTTTGGAAACCGCAAAATAATTCGCAAAAAAAATGACATGCATTATCAGTCATATCATTTACGAAAAGTGGGCACCGTTTCTATATAAAAATAAAAAATAAAAATAATAACAAAATAAAAAATAAAAACCACACAAAATAATAATATATTAAATAAAATCCATAAAAGCAATGGCGAACGAAGGAAGATAAATCAGTCAGTGGCGAAAAGAAGATGCTTTACAATGGATAAACATCAGAAAAAAATTTTTTTTGTAATGTGAGCCCAAGCCCTTGGGGTGCCAACAGGGCCACCTGACATACTTAATAGTAAATCTTTGTCCATGTCTTACCTCCGTCGTTGTCCTTGACGTCGCCGCAGGCCGTCTCCATGGAGGTGTCGCAGCCGCTGCCCCTCCACCCCAGCTGACATACGCAGTACCAGCCGCCGTTACCCAGGGTGCACCTGCCGTTGCCATTGCACAAACCGGGACAGCCCTCTGTTTGGGTGAAAGGAAAGAGAGGATATGACAGACAACTAGGACAAAGTACAGTAATCCCATGTAAAACAATCTTGCATAATGATCTATTGAATATTATTTTGCAGACTCCTAAACTTGTCCCCCGCAAAACCAGTTTAAAAACTACTTGATCTGGGTTAGTGTTTGGATTTAGTTCCCGGCGCTTCCTGACGTTTACACACACACACAAACGCGCAAACACACACTCGTTTGTGATTGTTCCACGCCGAGTGCCTGGGGGGGCGAACGTAATGACCCTCCGCTTTCAAGTTGCCCAATGCGATACACCTTCAGCGAAGCCGCTAATATCCCTTCCCCATGCACTCAGATGCGCCCGATCCTCACAGTCGATATTGGAGTCATTACCCGCCTTCACGCTGTATAATGACACAGTTTGTTCCTCTCACACTCTACTTACTATCGTGTGCAAACACACACACACACATATACACACACACATAGTAGGTTGCAGCCATGATGGCTATTGAGCAAAAAGGTCCACCGTATGTCATTATTCACTCATGTTGTTGATGCAGGCTGTTAATTAATCGAAAAAACCTCACTCACGAGTAGCGACTGTTTCGAATTTTTTTGACAAGGCATCCCAGTGGAGAGATTCTGATGGATGACAAATCAGTTACATCATACAATAAATTCAAACATAAGATCCACGTAGAATAAAACAAAATTCATTACGAATATATTTTTAAAAGTAAAATGTGTACTGCTACAAAAATAATAATGCTCCGATTTGAGTGACATTGAACAATATTAAAATCATTTAAAAAGTTAAATAATAAATACAAACCCTTAGTTGAATCATAATCCAACTGATAAAAAATACATGTTAGTATATTCAATTACATAATATTAAAAGCAAAGAACTAAAATATATTTTCAATAACTGTGGTGCTAGTTTTGTAAAATATTGCTTTTTTAAAGCTAAAATTGTTGGTATAGATTTCATTCACAAATATACCCAAAGAAGGGTGATTGTTTTATTCATTATACATACAGAATTTATTTTAGCCACTGCGAGTACATAGGAACACCTTCGCATAAATTGTGATTTGAATCATTTCGCCAATGATGCAATTGTGCCTCAATTGCATCATTCTTCTGGCTTCTGATTGGCTAAAATGGCCTTAGTGTAAAAGGCCTACGGCGCTGCCACAGGTCACAGGTGCAAATAATTCTGAACATATATACAAATATATATATAAAAAAAATAGACTGCTGAATAAGGCCCAATGAGATTACCCCTAAGTGTGTGTTCCACCATTAAGAGGAGCCAAATGCAACAGAAATGCTAGTAGGGAGAACAAGCCAGCAGCATATGAAGGTTTTGGGAAGATGGAAAGCGGGATGCTAACCACAACGGTGTTTATTCCGGAGCATTCCACCACATCAAGGGCCGCGCGGTGTCTTGTTTGCCGATTATCTGGTCACGTGCGATCGTAATCGCGACGTGCGGGATCCGTCTCGGGGATATCAAACGCGCGCGTCTGTCACCCTCGGTGTTGTCAGCATGGTGCCTTGATAAACGCCTTGCTGAGCTCACCATTTTTTTTAAGTACGAGGAGTCAGACTGACACTTACATCAAATGGGGGAAACGGGAAAATGGGGAGGATGAAAGACGGAGAAAAAAGCGACAGGTGGAATCAATGAAAGGTGGAATGTGAAAGGAAGTATTTATGGAAATAATGGCGGATAGAATACGACACAACCCGGAGATGAGGGTTTCAGATCTTTTGGTTAGTGAGTAGGGTTGTAGCGGTAGATTCAGATTTTTATTTATACATTGGGTAAGGGAAAGTGAAAGAAAGTGGAAATTCCTTGAGATGTAGGCATTTATGCAGTTAACAAACAGTGCAGCTGAGCCTCTGACTAGCGGACAGCATAACTAGCATGTTTTGGGCAGTTCAGTAATAGTTGGGGGGGGGGGGGGGGGGTGACCCTATCCTCAGCTATTTACTGATGTCCTTCTTCTTTTGCTTTCGGCCTGTCCCGTTAGGGGTCGCCACAGCGTGTCAGGAATTTACATAATTTCCCAGGGCTAAACAGGATTTGGTGACAAGGAAGTACAGTATGTTGAAGTGATAGATGTCAACGGAAAGACAAGGTTTCTGTGTCGGGGAGGAGCTAAGTTTAGCCTGGGTTGTTAGTTGAAGTTACGGAGAGTCTTCGCCACATGTGCATGCATTCTTTTTTTTTTTTTTAAATTCAAATAAGCAATTTATATTTATGGCAAATGTTTTAGGATTAGTTTTAAATTAAACAATTTTGAGATCATAGTTTGTGTTGTAAACTAATAATATAGGCACTTATGAACATTTTTAAGAGGTGTAAATTATGTGCAGTTTTTCACTTTTGGTTTTATTAACTTATCGTTAATAAAACTAGTTTTTCACAGTCTGAAGAATATATGCTTGCGAGGATTGTTATATTGCCTGTTTGTATGTGGTTATACAGCGTTTGTGTACCAATATTCATAATTTTGAGAGCTATAAGTTCGATGCGAAACTTTGTTAGCTTGTTAATGTTGTTTTTCATTCATTGTGTGTTAGCTTTGATCTAGCAATTTTTCTTCATAAAAATTAAGAAAGAAATGAAGTCTGTGATGTGTCTGCACATTTAATAGGTGTAATTCGTTTGTTGTGTGTGTTTAGTTTAACAGGGAGTGTCAATAAACGACGTTACGTAAACAACATTTACTCTTACTGCTTGCTTACTATGGTAGCACCTTCGCAACCTGTTGTTGTGATCAGCGGGCTCTGCATGCTGCCTGGGCGCTGCTGGATAAAAGTTCTGGAGCGGAGCATGGAATGTACTTCTTGTATAAGAGTGTTAAAATTGGAGATTTTAGATCAAGTCCGATCTATTCCGATACTCGTTTATTTGCTGACATCTAACCGATTTCTGATTTCAAAGATCGGATAGAGACACCCCCAGTGAGTCGTGTTGTAAAGGCACATGTATTCAGATTTTCAGTACCAAGTTCCCACACGGAACATATTAGGTAAGGGACAGGAAGTGAAACTGCCTTCAGTTATATGCTGTAAACAAACACAGTGTTGCTCAGCCTCTGGCTAGCAGATGTCGTGGCTGGCGATGTTTTCGGCAGTACAGTAATCCCAAAGATATTCGCGTTTCACTATTCACATGTTCACCAATTCACGTTTTTTTCGGGAAATCTATCGTTTGTAAAAAAAAATGTAAAAAAAGATTTGCGTATTTATGTACTCTTACTGTAACAACCTCAGAGGCCATGAGATGGCGCCAAGCCCATGGTAATAGGAAAGTAGTCATTGGTGTCAAGTAAGTATGTTAAACAAACTTTAGAGGAAATTTTTAAAATCTTTAAATGTTTATTTATATGGATTATTCTATGAATAGTAAAACCAAAAATTAATTGTAATAATGACAAAATAAAATAAGTCAAACTATAAGGCAAATGTATTTAAAAACAAAATGAGAAAACATGTAAAATCACAATAATTCAACAAATAAGAAGAGTCCCGGTGCCGCAATTGACCCTCTGGATTACCATGACCTGGATGAAAAAAAACAAAATTTTTTAGGCAGCACTTTGGTATTTGTTGATATGGTTGGTGTCAGTATGTTAAAAATGATTTGGGCAAATATGCTATAAGGCTCAATAGAAGAAAATAAATATAATACAGTAGTTTAAATTAAGAAGTAAATAAGTAATAACCTTAACAAGACTTGCTTCCCATATCCATTGATACAGCTTTTGTATTGTAATTTATTGATTAGCTAGTGCACTTTCTAAGTGAGTGCATATGTGCCATTGTTCTGCATGTTTGATAATCGAATACAGCGGAGCTTTTAACCATGTCGTCTGTCCTCCCAAGAAAATCAATTAAGCTTTGGCAATCACTGATTTGAAAAGGCCTCTGCTAAACGATAAAGGGCTCCTTAAAAATCTATTTCAATAAAAGGCGGAATAAATAATGCGCTGTGGTCAGAACAAAACAAAACACAATACAATTTCCCCTTAATTTCCCAAAAGAACGACAGCAACTGCTGGAGGCTAATCGTGTTAGGAAATGTCTCTGTGCAAAACGCTGACACCAGGAACACGTAGCTAGCTGCCTTAGGTTAGCTGGTGAAATTTCCTATCACCACAGATGGCCTCATTTTGGTTAATGAGCGAACAACAGTGCACCATTATTTTCAGCCTATAGAAAGCTTTGAAATGGGGAAAATCTAGATAGTCTCGTTAGCATCACAGATAATAGCTAGGCCTCACGTTAGTCGCAGAGTGGTTGCATTTTGGTTACCGACCTAACAATAGCATATCATTGTTTGACGCCGAAACGAAACATTGAAATTCAGGCCACACAGCTAGCCATCTTTGCTTAGCTGGCAAAGCTTGCTAGCACCGTGCATAGCAACTTCCTTGATGAGCTAACAGCATACCATTGTTTGATCATTTACCCAAGGGCCCTGTTTTCCCCCCACAACTTTTCAACTTCAACGGACGCACAACTAGATCCAGTGGGTGTGAAGGTGCTAAGTGGAGATGATGCCGTGACAATGGTGCAAAAAGGTGGTTAATGGCGTTGGTGTACAGTGCTTGTCGGTATGTATGCGACAAAGGTAATGGCAGTCACACAACGGCGATGAAAGAAGGGTCGACGTGGAAATGAAAAAAGGAGGAATGCCGTACCTTTCACTACCCTATCCAGATAGTGAGCTTGGGAGATAAAAGATAAGGACAATAGAATAAGGGAAGGTAGAGACAGCAAGGCAGAGTGTTAGTGCACCACAAAAACAAAAGAAAGCATGCATCACAAGCAAGACGACGAACACGAGCCAACACAAAGATGAAAACGAGCCATGCAGACTCCCGTCGGACGGAGCGTCTCACGGGACCGTTTTCAAAGAGTGATTGATGCACGAAGAGGTCAGGTTTTTTTCGACTGTGGGACGTTTTCATCTTCAAACGCACCTCGGCAGATGGCGAGGTCGAAATGAGCCGCCTTGATTCTGACAACTGATCTGAAATGGTGATCTTTGGCTTCTTAATGGACGCCACGGAGGGATATTCTTATAGAGATCTTAAAATAGTCCATCAATAATGGAGGACCCGCTAATGAAACATTCACAGACTGAGTCCTTGCTCTAGAACAACAATAACTGAGGTTCTCCTGGTTTATTGGAGGAAAGCTTTCACCGCTCCATTGATGACTCATCTCCATTGATGCAATGTGAACGGCTGCATGTTTAACCATAATGATTTTTATGGGTCAGTGTGACCGGCCGCACGTTAAACCCCAAAATGTCCCCCGCAGCTTGTTTAAACCTACAAATGTTAACGGGTCAATGTGACCCACTTCATGTTTACCATAAAAATGCCCACAGGTCAATGTGACCCGATTCATGTTTAACTATATAACTTCCATGAATCAATGTGACTTGACGCATGTTTTAAAATAAAAATGTCCTCGGGTCATGTTAAACCCTGAACATTTTCATGGGTCAATGTGACTCACTGCTTGTTTAACATTACAAATACCCTTAATTCAATGTGCAATCCACTGCATGTTTACCTATAAAATTGTACATGGGTAGATGTGACCCGCAGCATAATTAACCATAAAAATGTTCACGGGTCAATGTGACCCACTGCTTGTTTAACCACAGAAATGCCCACGGGTCAATATGACCATACTGCAAGTTTAACCATAAATATGACCGCAGGTCAGTGTGACCCGACTCATGTTAAACAATAAAAATGTCCATGGGTCAATGTGTCCCGCTGCATGCTTTACCAGAAAAATGTCCATGGGTTAATGTTAAACTCTAAAAATCTTAATGGATCAATGTGCAATCTGCTTGTTTAACATTGCAAATATCCTCAAGTAAATGTGAGCCGCTGCCTGTTTATCCATAAAAATGTTCATGAGCCGATGTGGTAATGGTTAAGTTAAAAAATGTTCCTGTGTTGGTTTGGCCCAGTGCCATTCATTTGCAGTCTGGACACAGTGATGTGAAACATGTCCTGCTAGTAACAAGACAAAAAGTCACTGGATTTGTTGCTAGTTACTTTTTTTTGTTTTTTATTTTTTATTATTTAATAGTCGCTAGGCAGGACGCAAAAGTGGCTAAGTGGGCAACACGGAGTAGCTGCTTGCTTCGTCGCAACACCCGAGCTTTGTTCCCTGTC
This sequence comes from Phycodurus eques, assembly GCF_024500275.1. Taxonomy (NCBI): domain Eukaryota; kingdom Metazoa; phylum Chordata; class Actinopteri; order Syngnathiformes; family Syngnathidae; genus Phycodurus; species Phycodurus eques. The sequence goes on from NC_084531.1 coordinate 27,031,547, forward strand.
TTCACAGTCATGAAATACCAAGTTGGCATGAAACAGAACCTCCCCCCAAAACAGAGTGATTCCAACCAGAGTGTGACAATTGGATGATAAGTGGAATGTAAATCTTTATCCTTTGTTGACTTTGGTCGTGACAGAGACCGTTTATGAAGGCACCTGAAAATTGATTAAAATTGTGAATTTATTTTTTCTAAATATGTCTCCTTTCCATGTTTTTTAAAAGTCCCCCACAATACCTTTAAGCCCCTTGTCACTTCCGGGTCAATATAGTTATCATACGGTGTACATTTTCCGTAGGTCTAAACATTAAAATGGGTTAATTTGAACAGTAACATAACAGGAGGATGAATAAGAGTGTTGTTGTTGTGTTGTTGTTGTTCAACAACACCCAAGTGTTGTTGTTTGAGAGCAAACAAGGAAATTACAAAAACGTCAACAAGCCTGTAGAATCGACTCTCGCGATCGAAAGGTCACCACCTCCCCCAAAGGGAACATGCTCAAGTTTTCTTTGAGACAGGAAACAGAGAGAGAACTCCTACTCCTGGCTCCTGGTAATAAGACTGCATGTCTTCAGCAACAGTTTAGAATATATTTTTAACAACTTCACAAAAACAAGTCAGCCATATGCACTTGTTTTTAAATGATACGAGATAATAATTGATTGCAAATGATCAAGTTATGGCTCGCGAACCCCAGTATGAGAACCACGGATTTAGAAAACACGACCTCCGGATGGCCTGGCACTTTTGACGTTCAGCGGGTCTGACAGGCCTGACATTAAATAGCGGGGTGCAAACTAAATAAAAAGGCACCTGTCCTGGTGAGCTCCAGTCACACTTTAAAAGCTGTCAATCCTCACAACATCCATCATCATCATCATCATAACCCAAATACATAAAATATTTTTTTTAAAATGGGTCCTTTGCTGTCAGGCGCAACCACATGACTCAGACACAAAGGCAAATAAAACCAGGCTGCTTGAAAAGCGGGCTGGCAAACTTTGACATTGAAAAATAATCAGCTAAAAAAAAAATTGTACTTCAGATACCGACTGAGACGGCACTGCGGGCACCAAGAAAACGGAACATTACAGCAATCTGGAGACTGCGGAGCATATAAGGTGTGTTTATTTTGTTTATTTCTCGCTGTGTATGCTCACTCTCTCTTGTTTTTACTTCTTGCCATGTAACTGTTTATGGTCTGGATTCCAATGTTATTCAAGAGGAGACTTTGGGGCACAGGAAAACAAACTGCTAAATCCAAAGTAGAGACTATGGAGTTTATTACTGCTCCATCCAGAGCTAAGAACGAAGGAAGATAAAGAAGCTCTCCTGTCTTTACTTCTGCTGGTCCATAGTAAGGATAGCAATTTTATTCAAGATGAGAAGAAAACGGAGCAGTCCGGCAAAGTGGAGACTGCGGAGCATATTGTGTTGATTTTGGTCATAGCTGTGTATGCTCAGGTTCTCTAGTTGTTTTTACTTCTTGGCATGTGGTGTTCATGGTAAGGATACCCATTTTGATTGCAGACAAGAAAACGGAGCACCACAGCCGTTTGGAGACTGCGGGGTATATTTTAGTGTATTTTTGTGTGTATATTTTGCTCATTTCTAGCTGTGTATCCTCACGTCACAATGAGGCGATTAGGTACCGTGTAATGGAAAAGGGGCTTACAGAGGCAACTATTGTGATCTCGTTCCAAGGTCATCAGAAATCATCAGAAAAACGTGAGGTTTTCAAGAAAGCTGTTGCTATTCAGACAGACCCTTAAACAAGCGAGTGCAAAAGAGAGTGCAAACACACACAGAGCCGGCGGGCGGAAATGAGCAGCAAAGAGGAAGAGGATGAGCCAACTCAAAGGACACCTTAGCACATTCCCACATTAAAATGCATGAAGGCAAGCCTCGGATCCTTGCGTAAACCCGTTCATGCTTTACTGAGTTGCACAAATTCAATTAAGCATGCTTCCTCCCCACCCACCCGCCGGACACCCCCCTCCGCGGGCCCCCCCCCGCCCCCCACATCTACCACGTCTCATCGCCAAGCGGACCCTCCCCATCACACCCACTGCTTCACAGGCAAAACCTTTTTGAAGACGCCACACAAAAGCGTGGCCCCGTCCTACCGATAGTGCAGTGCTCTCCGTTCCAGCCGGGACTGCATTCGCACTTGCCGTCCTTGCAGGTGCCGTGTTCATTGCAACGCGGGTGACACGCCCTATGGTCGCATCCGGCGCCCATCCAGCCGTCGTCGCAGCGACAGGTGCCCAACGCGCAAACCCCGTGGCCACCGCAGTCGGCTGCACAAATCTCTGTGGGAGAAAAAGGTGGACAGACAGAGATGGGGGGTTGATGGGAGTAAAAGAGAAGAGAACTCCAGGGGTTATTGTTGAGGGAAGGCGGCCACGCTCCACTACCTTGTCACACGAACACTGAAAGGAAATTCCGCCGCCTTTTCCCAACAATACAAATCTAATAAGACCATTACAAAAAGCACAGATGCTGACTGTGTCGACCTTACGGCAGCAGACGTCGTCTTCACGTTGCCTCATCTTTTTGGGGATAATTCACTTCTACTTACTTCTACGGCTGAGAAAAAAACATGCCATAGCTTTGTTAAAAGTGAAGAAAGAGATCCAAAAATGTACTCAAGTAAGAGGACTGATACTTTAGAATAATATGACTCGAGTAAAAGTAAAAAGTAGTTCTGATTCGAAACTACGGCATGCTCGTCATGTTTAAAAGGTAATTCACTAAAACAAAATGGCAAATTTTTCACAACGATGGCGTGTGATCCTCTCAAGACGATATACACACACGAGGTGCCAACAGGGAAAGTGAACATCTTGCCCGAGCTCGTTAGCGCATATGGTGAAATGAGCAGCCGAGAACAACCTCGGCATCGACTCCGGGGTCTCGCTCGGTGCACAAATTGAGACGGCGATGTTCATTTTATGGTGTAGAAAGAGAAAGACACAAAGGTACAGCTACACAGCGCTGTCTCTGCCAAGACCATCCATCCGTGCATTTTCTCGACCGCTGATCCTCATTAGGGTTGCAGGTGAGTTGGAACCTATCCCAGCTGACTTTGGGTGGGAGGCGGATACACCCTGGATTGGTCAGCAGCCAATCGATACCATTCACACCTACGGACAATTTAGTCTTCAATGAACCTCAAAACTTGGAAGTGGATGTACTAACTAGTAGCCCACCGTGACAAAGCTAAGCAATGCTAAATTGAAATTTAATAAAATCATCGTTCCGAACCTTTATCTACAGTAGATCTGCGGCAAAATGTTTTTTAAAATTCAATCCCAGAAGCCAGTTGTACATACATTTTGGTAGTCTTGGTATGTCCGTCATGAGTTCACCCACAAAAAAAAAAGAAATAACCCACACCCAGAAACAAACAGGAAGTCTGCCATTTTAGGGTCATTTTTCACCATTCCCAAGGGTCCTTCAAAACCAACTAGTCCAAGAGAATTTGTCAAGTTGCTACCAAATTTGAATCACATATACTGGAGAGATGGGTGAGGGTAAACTGCCCAAAAACATTTGTTTTCATCATTGCATGTTGGCAGAGCATGGCGGTGAAGTTTGATGACTCGCCATAAAATACGAAATTCCAATAACTCCACTCCACGAGGTCCGAAATTGATCAAACGTCTTCCTATCGTAAACGTGTTCCCACTATTACAATTATTGCCATACGTACACGTGAGAGCTATACTAAGAGATTGGTTTTCCAATTGGATTATGTTGTGGTCAGCGAATGTAAACAAGCACACATTTCGTGGCCCAAGCTTATGACTGCTCCAAAGCCACGCGGCAACACCATCTTATCCTTGGAAGTATTACGGCAAGCTGTACTAATAGAAGAATTTATTGAGAGGCTTCCTCGCAGTCTGTTTGCCATCCTGGACGGCACCAAGCTTAGTGTTGTATTACAGGAATGCTTGACAATAAACAGGATAAAGCAGGATAAAGCGGAAACTCATCATCATTTACAGAGCTCACTACCCATTTCCCACCACCCCACAAAACCACCCCCTGGATTACCTCTTTAAGGCATTGCATGGAATATCCAAGGAGTCTTCCGAGGGCTGAGATTGTCAAAAACAAATTGCTGTCTGAGTGGAAGCAATCGAAGGCAGATGTACTGATTATCAGCACATAGGCTTTAATCCATCAGGGAACCATCGTTAAAAACAAAACAAATAAAACAAAAAAATAAAAACAAAAAAACACTGTCTCAAATGCACTGATTCGCAGCTTTGCTGTAAAATGAAATGCTTGTTTCTGTAAATCAGACAGCTCCATCAACCCACCACTGAGGTAATAACACCTTCTAGGTAATTTTCATCCAAAAAGCAGATTCCAAAAGTACACAAATAAAAAATAAAAAAAACCTTGAGCGAACAAAAATCATCTGACATCTCCTTTCATGCAAGCTTTTCTCTTTTCAGCAAACTGGCAATTACTCTTAAAATATATCGAATCAAGACGTCTTCTGGCAGAACACAAGAGTGTTAATATGAGCTGCCAAAGATGTCAAGGTTGTTGTCGGCTGAGGTATTAAAAAACGTCTGTCACAAAAACTGACACTGTTATTATTAAATGTTATTCCTTCCCTGCCTGCAGATTTAACGGATGATGGCCACGAATGGTCGTCGTTTTTCAGCTTGTCGGCCACGACCATTCATCAGCGTGTTATTTCCGCTCCGCCGTCAAGGAATTATTTACCGCCGCTAATTAAGACAGAACATCATTAGCCAAAACTGTTGCCGCTTTATTACCCTTCCAAAGCCATTGGCTAATAGGAGACATTCAGTTCTTAAGGCTCATTTATACTCCTAGTATGTATGAAAGAAGACACGTGCATTTTAAAACGGTGTACAGTAAATGTCACCGCCCTTTATAGATCCATATTTCCAGTGTGTCGAACTTAGCAATTAATTCACGAAAGAGGGAACTCTTTTTCCCCAAATCCAAAGATGAAGAAGTTTTAGATGACACACATTAGTCATGTCTCTGCCTAACATTGGCGGTTAGTGTTGTTGTTTAACTGGAATTACAGGGTACAAGTGACTTGATTTGTCATTAGCATCATTAACATACAGTACATAGAATATTAATGCAGGATAAATAACAGAACAACCAATAGTGACCACTAGTTCTGTACAGGTAGTTGTTGAATTGTGATTATTTGACGTGACAACATGGCTCGTTTCATAAAAACAAGATTTTGCCAGCTGCTAATTACAATACAATGTCAAACAAACTAAACTTGCTGACGTTGGGGAGCTCTGGTTTTCATGTTGGTTATGCCTGTAACTAGTATACTAGTAGTCCTCACTTAGTACGTAAGCATTCACCGTTATTTATGATTATATAATCTTTTGTTTTAGTGTGTGGATAAGAAAGCAGACCTTGTTCCTCTCTCTCTCTCTCTCTCTTTGATGTTGTATGATCACTGCTGTGAGACAAAGCGAGATGGTTGTGATTGTGGGGGTGCCAGTTACATAAGGCAGATGATAACTTGCCAGTTCGTGTGTGTGTATATACAGTATGACCTCGCCCGAGGAAAAACAGCCAGACACTTCTTAGAAGCAACCATAAGGTTGTATTTTATTTGTATTTTTTTTTTTTTTTTTTGTATCAATATTCTGAAACATCTGGTCCTCGTCACTTGTTGACTAAACGGTTCACATTAGCAGGAGTGTAAATGCTACTTGCTTCAAAATGCTTGAAGACAACTGACATAGTTTTTCCCACACTCACCTGCGGAGCAGTCGTGGCCCGTCCAGTTAGCGTCGCAGCTGCACGTCCCCGCGTCGGCCAGGAAGCTGCCGTGCCCGGAGCACTGGTCCATGCAGGAGGCCCTGGGGCTCTCGCAGCCCTGCCCGCCCCAACCAACGAAGCAGTGGCACTCGCCCTGGACGCACACCCCTCGGCCTGAGCAGGTCGGGTCCAGGCAGTCCACTGAAAAATGACACGTTTCCGAAATTAGAATCCCTCAAGTAGGTGTAGAAAGCGTCACGGTACCGAATGTACCTACCACAGTCAGAATGCGTCAGATATAAGCCCATTTTACATTGCCCATCAAAGTCAGTAGCCGAACGTGACTTGTTGCTGGGCAACAAATATGTCTGCACGCACCTACACTGGATATAAAAGTCGACAGACCCCTGTTCTTGTGGTACAGAAAAATGAGACCAAGATGTTTCTAAAGGCTTAAAATGTGTTTAAATCATGTGGAAAGGGTGTTTTAAGTATTAAACTATAAATTAAGGCTTAAACTGTAATTTAAATAGATTAGCAGCACATCCGCCCCTCCTCTTCTGAGAGGGTCTTCAGTTCAATCACACTATTAGGGAATATTTTGTCCGGTTAGACGATACCAGAATGGCGCACACAGATGGCAAACGGACAACGGGGCTCGCGCGACGTCAGCAGTGCCCCCATTTAAAATGACATAAACTGGGCGTAAAGGCCGCCATAGTATGACAAACAGCATCTTTCGCCTCTCGCCAGATGGTTTGTGCACCAGGCCCGAGGATCAGAGGACTAACTGACAAGAAACTCTCCTGGCAATTAATCACGGGTGGCTGAAGGTCGCAGCGAAGAAAGGTAAAAATGTTAAAGGCCGCTCTCGTCCCCGTTCCCCTCCGCGGCTAACCGCTGACACGCCAACCCGAAATAGAATGGGGGGCCTATGAATGTCGCGCACACCCATTTATCAAACCCCCCGGTGCCATTTTTCATTTTGAAATGAGAGCCTTCAAGAGCTGACAAACACAATGGCTGCCTCACTCTTATCTGCTCGGGCATTATCCTTCGTCGAGTTCCTGCTGGATTTACATCAGACGCCGCGTCTGACTTCCAACACCGTAAACAGACTGTTTGGTTATTCATGTGCTGCCATGTAGTCGCCATTTATAGTCTGTTACTCACTTGCTATGGGGGATGGCTGCAACTCTCCAAGCTAAACTGCTATACTTATTGACAACTACCTTCCCACTAAGCAGTCCGATTCGGTTTGTTGGGCAGTGTTGTACTCCACAGTCTCCACTTTGCTGCAGGAGTCCGTTTTCTTGCTGACCTCAGTCTCTTCTTGGATGAAATATGTCTCCGTACCGTGGCCATCATGTCAAGAACTGAAAACACGACAACCTCGTTCTCCTCCACGGCTAGAAATTCCGAAAATAAACATCCACTGTCATGTTGGCTGACACCATTGCTTTACTCCACAGTCTCCACTTTGCTGCAGCCCTGACTTTTCTTACTGTCCTCAGGTTTCTCTTGGATAAAATGTGTCTTCTAATGATGAGACCCGAGTGGGAAATACAGGAGACCTCTGTTCTCCTTCATGGCTAGAAATCCTGAAAACAAACTTTGACTTTAACATTAGCTGACCCATTCCTGGCGGCACGGTGGCCGACTGGTTAGAGCGTCAGCCTCACAGTTCTGAGGACCCGGGTTCAATCCCGGGCCCCGGCTGTGTGGAGTTTGCATGTTCTTCCCGTGTCTGCGTGGGTTTTCTCCGGGCACTCCGGTTTCCTCCCACATCCCAAAAACATGCATAAATTGGAGACTCTAAATTGCCCGTAGGCATGAGTGCGAATGGTAGTTTTGTTTCTATGTGCCCTGCGATTGGCTGGCATCGCAGGGTGTACCCCGCCTCCCCTAGTGAGGAGAAGTGGCTCAGAAGATGGATGGATGACCCATTGCTTTACTCCACAGTCTCCATTTCGCTGCATTGGTCTGTTTTCTTGCTGCTGTCCGTCTTCTCTTGGATAAAAATGTTTTCACGTTTGGGCCAATACTTAAATTTAATCCAGTTCTACGGGCTGGTGGAAAACAGTGGCTTTTAGGTGTACATTACCTTCCTCGCAGTTCTCCCCCTTGTAGCCCGGGTTGCAGATGCAGGTGCCCACGATGCAGGTTCCGTGGTTACTGCACGTGATGTCTACGCACTGGTTGGTCGGGACGTCGCACTCGGAGCCCTTCCAGCCACTGTGGCACATGCAGCGACCTTTCAGGTATTGACCGTTGCCGCTGCACAGCACCGGACAGGCGGCTGGGTGATAGAGCAGACAGTCCATTAGAACGTGTTAGCGTCAAATTGTGTCTTGTGCCTTTTGGCCTGTTGTTATTATTTATTGAACAATAAAAACATGCCGTGACAGAAGTGGATTGCCATAAATACAGCAAACATGCAAGAATAAGGAGAGAGTGTGGATATATCGGAGGTTGCTGGCAATGATCGATTGCCCCATTCACTGACTGCACCCTTGCATTTTGGCGAGAGACACAACATCGCTCGGTGTGCGGCGGGCCTACGTCAAGTTGAGTCTCAAGAATACCAAGTCAAAGTCAAGTCTTGCATAAGTCCTAACAAAGCGACTTAACTCAGACTCAAGTCAAGTCCACCTGAATGTTCTTATCTCCGCTCAATTCTAACTAGTAAAAAAAAAAAAAACACCATGTGCGAGGATGATGAACGGGCGCAACGACGTGTGCGCCGAACTTACCTCGGCCACAGTCGGGGCCTTTGAATCCCAAGAAGCAGTGGCACGCTCCGGCCACGCAGTCGCCGTTTCCGAAGCAGCTGCTGGGGCACTCGTTGACAGAATCTTAAGCGGGGGAAAGACGATGGCAATCAAGGAGGTAGTTTCAACAGTAATGGCAGCACAACATTCCTCCCCCTTGTTCTCTCAGACTTAATTATTATCTCCTCCGCTAATGACAGCGACGAGCCCGACTTCAAGCTGAATGAACAATTCCGCAGGGCCGTTTTTCCTGCAATTTGCTTTACTGGAGTGAACACATACTCAATGGAAGGCTTGCAAAGTTAATTAAGTTTCCCCGAAAAAGTCTGAATGCAACACATTTAAGGAGAATGCTTTCCAACCATCACGAGCAAACTAAAATAATGTGGGTAACCACATCAGTACGTCAGTATTGCAGTGGTGCAAAACTACATCGCACTGAGAGCTGTTACTAATATTGTAGTGAACTTTCTTTGCGAAATGCGCTCCTACCTTTTAACCGAACAGCAAATTGATTGAAATTTACCTCAGTGGTTTTATTATTATTATTTCTTTCATGACCAATGAAAACATTAACAATAATAAATACATAAATGTGATCAATTTGTACATTGGATTCTTGATTTATGTTTTAAATTATTAAATAAATAGGAAATTACTTTGGTCATATCTTTTATTTTATTTTATTCTCAATTTTAATATCAATAGTCTTCGGACTCAAAAGCAATCTGAAGAATACTAAACAAGACCTTAATGGTAAAAACTAATTTAAATATTTACTATTATTAAATAAATAATAACACGATGATAAATAATAAACACATTCTTATGATGTAACCTGCATTCAATTCTCCATTTGAACAATGATGTATTTATATAAATGTTTATTATTTATGTATTTATTTATAATTTATTTATTGAAAATGTAATAGCCGATCTTTGAACCAAACAGCAGACCGAATAAGACTAAAATGGACTGTATTTAAATTCATAACCATCCATCCATCCCTCCTAAATTTAATTTTTGTTTTATTTTATTAATTACTTGTGATATATTATTTCTCTCGTGCTTCTAACCCAACAGCAAACTGAAGATAATTAGAACAGCTCTTAATGGTTATTTGTTTTAATTTAATTTGACTGATTTCATTCATTTATTATTTATATTTTTCTTTATTTTCAAATGTTGCACATTATGTATTTTGTGTTTGTGTAGCTTCCTACATTTAAATTTTCAATTATTTATTGACATACGTAGCCAATTCTAGCTTTGGTCAGATGATATCACGGCAATTGCATCATACTACAGAGGTAGGGTGTGTTCAACCACGTGATAATAAATATGTATTTCACTGAGAAAAACAAAAATTCCAGTGATTAATGGACATTCAGCACGAGAATGTTTATGGTTAACAATAAATAATTATGTTATGCCAATGCATCTCTTCGTGCTTGTACCTTGCTTTAGTAATTTAAAATTTAACAGTCTTAAAATATGTAAACAGTTATTTGGGCAAGTGCCTGACATCATTTTATTTATTTATTTATTTATTTTTTTTTTTTAACAGCATCAATCAAGCCACCATAGCAATGATTAATTTCCTCTGTTGTTCCATCTAAGTACATGAACTCAATTGTGAAAGTAATGAATACGACTTAACAATGAGGCGCCACTCGTTGGATTAATGGCTGGAAAAGCAAAAAAAAAAATCCCATCTCGCTCCTGGGAGAAACTTTTTGGCGAACAAAAGAACCTCTTGTGGTGTCGCAAAGAACTCCGAAATACGAGCTCCGGATGGGGCTTCCCTTTCCTCGGGAGAGTCAATCATCGCTGAAGATGCGAGGCGGGGACAAAGAGGAGATAGCGAGACTCGCTTGCTAACGCTTTTGTGTGCCAGCGCTGCCGCGGGCTCGTCCACGGCAGACTTATAGAGCAGGGAGGTACGGAAGAACTTTGCTGCGGCGCTCCATCATCGGGAAGAAGTCGGAAAAGAACGTCAGTGTAGTGGGAGGTTTGGGTTTCTCGAGCTCCCAGCGACTATGTGTGTAATGGTGCTGGGTGGCAGTAGGAAAATGAGGTGTGGGATGTGAGGCATGGAGGCCGGACTAAATTTCTCCCAAGGGTGCAATTATGCAGGGCAGCTTCTTGGTGTGAACGTGCAGCTAAAAATATATATACAATATAGATTCAAGTATTGGGACACGCCTTTTATATAAATCATGCAGAGGTTGGGTTGAGACTAGGGATGTACGTCGGTACAGTACTTGTAAAAATGTGTTCAGTGTTAAGATCATCACGCCACATAACTGAAATGCTTTGTGTTCCGGGCAACAATTAAGTGAAATGTGTGGCAAGATTGTTAGAAAAGCAAATGTCAGTAATGGCAAGTTCTTATGTTCAACGTGAGTGAAACCTACGCCATGTTCAGGAAACGTTAACTTGGTGATTTTGGACAATATTTGGTTTAAAAAAAAAAAAAAAAAAAAAAAAAAAAACACATTTTCAAGACGTAATGACATTATCAAGTATCAGTACTCAAATGTAGGTACTTGTACTCGCACTCAGTCTAAAACAAAAGTGGTATCGGGACATCCCTAATTGAGTGTGAGTTGTTGCTTCACCGGAAAATCGCTCCAAGGGCCGCCTCGTAATCCTAACTGTCATTAAACATAACTATCATGTATAGCCCTAAATGCCACAGAAATTCAAAAGTTGCCTATTTTTGAGAAATCGGAATGTTGCAATAACCAATTCATATTTCTTTGAGAAGATGAGTTTAAAAAAAAAATGTAATCTTTATAAGAGAATTTGTCAGGATTAAAAAGTCTTAATCTTAGGAGGTTTATTTTTTTTTATAAAATGAAGTTGTAATATTATGATATTAAAGTCAAGGTTTAACAAGGAAAAATCCATATTAAGTGAATTTAAAACATATTCTTTATTCTGATAATTTGCCATTTATTCTATAAAATACGCCTATCATTTTCTAAAAGACTATACGCACAAAAAAGTACAATTTTGTTCTAAAAAATGTTTTTTTTTTAAATCCTGTAACAATGTCCCTTTTGTTCCAAAAATTTCATGCTTGATTTATGAAATAATCTGTCACATTCATAACAAGGTTTTTAATTGGACCAAAGCTACAAGGTAGTGAGGAGTAATTCTTTTTTTTTTTAGGTACAGTATCATAACTTCTTATAGAGATAGTATTACTAGTTGTGAGTAAATTAAGCTTGAAATAATAATTTTAAAAACAACACCATCCCTATACAGGGTAGGAGGTATAAATGGACTGGTTTGAAGATGTTTTTTTTTTAAATTACTTAAGTTTACTGCGGCACGGTGTCCGACTGGTTAGAGCGTCAGCCTCACAGTTCTGAGGTGCGGGGTTCAATCCCCGTCCCCGCCTGTGTGGAGTTTGCATGTTCTCCCCGTGCCTGCGTGGGTTTTCTCCGGGCACTCCGGTTTCCTCCCACATCCCAAAAACATGCATAAATTGGAGACTCTAAATTGCCCGTAGGCATGACTGTGAGTGCTAATGGTTGTTTGTTTGTATGTGCCCTGCGATTGGCTGGCAACCAGTTCAGGGTGTACCCCGCCTCCTGCCCGTTGACAGCTGGGATAGGCTCCAGCACGCCCGCGACCCTAGTGAGGAGAAGCGGCTCAGAAAATGGATGGATGGATGGATGGAAGTTTACTTGTTTTAAGCAGTTTTGGTGAGACCAATTTTCTTGTTCTGTTGGCATATCATTTTCCCGAAATTAAATAAAACATTCCTTATTTCATGACTTTTTTTCTTGCCATATGGAGACTTCCCTGTTCCACGGTGCAAAAAGCAAAGTCCACAAAGGCGTGCATAGATAGGTTTGGTGTAGCCTGTCACAAAACCTTTGGGATGAACTCACACAGATAGAGGACTGACCTCACAAATGGATCCAAAAGCTTGTAGGTAGGTCGACGACTCAGAATGTGTCCCGATACTTTTGTCCTAACAGCAAATGTAATACTCTGGCCTTATAATTATAAGCGTTTCGGCACATCCCAGTCATTTATATGTTTTATAATATTTGAAGCTGTCGCCGTCACGTTTAATTGACTGACCATGAACCCAGGCGCATCGGTGTGCGACACGTTATTCCCGCCTAGTGTTCTCCTCGGAGAGCGGCCATGAATATTTCTTAGCCGCACGCTCGACGTCGCTCCGACGCATAAAGCACGGATTCAAGCCGGGGCCTTCATTGAAATTCATTACCCTGCGTATCAGGGGGCGCTAACTATTGTGCGAATCCCCGCAGTCCGGCGGCGCGGCGTGTGACTTTAATCAGCGCCTTTTCCTTTCCCAGCACGTTCCAGAGGACGCCAGGCACATCTGAATGATGTCAAGGCAGTGAGCTCCTGCTCCCCCCACACCCAGCAGGCACCCCCTCCCAATTCTGCACTGGGATCCGTGTCAGGCACCAGGCAGCCAGGACAAATGGCTTCACGCTCCAGAGGGCTGTGATTCAGAACAGTCACTGGGACACATTTTCACTTGGCCAGGGAGCCACGATTGAAGAAGGCAGCCTACGTTAATGACAGGGACCCCCACCTCCTTTAGAAACCAGAGGCACATATTTTACGGAACAACACCCAAACTAAAATATCCCCAAATGAATAAATAATGAAAAAAAAATGATGGATGACCTTGTTTCAATTTACTCACAAACTGACTTACCGTAATCAGTGTAAAATCAGGTTGCTATGTTGCTATAGCTTGTAAGTATTTCATCTTCAGTATATAAGCGCTTCATCAATACTCACTAGAAATACTACCCGAGTACAGGTCAATATGTAAAACCTTTATGGATCTGCTGTAATGTTTTTGCTCCTCAATTTCTGATCTTTTAATATGTTAGCTTAGCATGTAAGCATTTTATCTTTTCTCATGAGAGCTAGTACCTGAATCCAGATGTACAAACCCAATTTCAATGAAGTTGGGACGTTGTGTTAAATATGAATAAAAACAGAATACAATGATTTGCAAATCATGTTTAACCTATATTTAATTGAATACACTACAAAGACAAGACTAACTGATAAACTTTGTTTTTAGCAAATAATCATTCACGTAGAATTTTATGGCTGCAACACATTCCAAAAAAGCTGGGACAGGTGGCAAAAAAGACTGAGAAAGTTGAGGAATGGTCATCAACACCTCTTTGGAACATCCCACAGTCGAACAGTTTAAGGACAATGTTCCTCAACGTACAATTGCAAGGAATTTAGGGATTTCATAATCTACGGTCCATGATATCATCAAAAGGTTCATAGAATCTGGAGAAATCACTGCATGTAAGCGGCAAAGCCGAAAACCAACATTGAATGCCCGTGACCTTCGATCCCTCAGGCGGCAGTGCATCAAAAACTGACATCAATGTGTAAAGCATATCACGTGGGCTCAGGAACACTTCAGAAAACCGATGTCAGTCAATGCAGTTCAGCGCTACATCCGTAAGTGCAACTTGAAACTCTACTATGCAAAGCAAAAGCCATTTATCAACAACACACAGAAACGCCGCCGGCTTCTCTGGGCCTGAGCTCATCTAAGATGGACCGAAGGAAAGTGGAAAACTGTTCTGTGGTCCGGCGAGTCCACATTTCAAATTGTTTTTGGAAATTATGGACATCGTGTCCTCCGGACCAAAGAGGAAAAGAACCATCCGGACTGTTATGGACGCAAAGTTCAAAAGCCAGCATCTGTGATTGTATGGGGCTGTGTTAGTGCCAATGGCATGGGTAACTTACACATCTGTGAAGGCACCATTAATGCTGAAAGGTACATACAGGTTTTGGAGAAACATATGCTGCCATCCAAGCAACGTCTTTTTCACGGACGCCCCTGCTTATTTCACCAAGACAATGCCAAACCACATTCTGCACGTGTTACAACAGCGTGGCTTCGTAGTAAAACAGTGCGGGTACTAGACAGTTGAAGTTGTGCATTAAGCAAATGAGGTTGCTATCTTAGTATAACAACTGCAATAATCATTTTGAAAATAAACGGTAGCGTAACGGAAGTGCAACAGTAACGGATAGTGCTAGCCTTTTTTTTTTTTCTCGTGCTGCACATTGGTGTGATGCTGTAAATTCAAATAAGCTTTTAACTGCCAAACGCATATCTCTAACCATGACGTCAGTTAGCCAGAGGCTTAGGTGCTGTGTTTGTTTCTGGATGTGCGGCTCAAGCGCGAGACGGTTATATATTTCCATACCGAAAATGTTGCATGTGGGAACTCGGTACACCATTTCATCGCACCCAAAAATATGAATACATTACAACCTTAAAGTGCATATGAACGAACAATATGGGATCTCAAAATGCTGCCTTCTTTTTTTTTTTCTTGTTCTCCCACATTCCTCTACCTGAGCGTCCCAATTTGAAGGTCAATTCCAAGCCTCTGTGGCACAGCCAATTGGGGGGATTCAGTTTCTGCTGAAGGGCACTTAACCAGTGACCCATTTTCCAAAAGAGGCCCTCCTGTGAGCAGAGGAGCTCCAATGCAAACCAACCAACAACTCTGAGTAATCCCTCCCAACCCACTAACACCCCCCCCCCCGCATCGGCCCCCTTCCCGGCCCATCCGCATCCCAATTCGTCGCACTGTGAGGCCTTTTTCGGCTCAACCTTTCCCTGCTCGGTGACGGCGGGGAACCTTCATGCGCTCCCCCGTCGAGGAGAAATAACCAAAGTAAACACGCCGGCATGACTTGCCCCTTGTGTCGTATCATAGCATAAATATTGAATTGCAGCTGCTGTTGGCGCAGCGGGTGGGGGCGTGGTGGTGTTTGAGGGTGATGGGGGTTTGAATGTGGACAGATCTGCATCGATCCTGTTCCTGGCACGGTCCCTGTCGCACGGGCCCAGGAGCTTTTAATTAAAGAGCATGCGAGGAGAACTCCCAGCTGTCATGGTGGTGAAAGCTGACACCTCCTCAGCCCCTACCCTCGCCCCTGCACCTTGTTTGATAATGCTAGCACTAAGTGCTAACAAAGAGAACTAAGCCAGGGATCAAAGAAGGAAATTGGGGTAGAAAAAAAAAAACAAGGCAGTGTGGCATGAGTGTACACTCTACACTCAATTGGCTGAACCCCCTGATTGGCTCATGAGACACTCACGCTAATGAGGATGTTATGATCCCTAAATTGCCTTCTCGGGGGGCATGGCAGGATAGCGCTCGTGCCCTGATTTTGTAGTTTTTGCCAGATGTAACTTGATTAACCTGCAGTTTCTTCAGGTGGTAAAATCTGCCAAAACCTGCGACTGACTCAAGTTTTTCGATTAAAGCTATCAAATCCTCTTTTTAAAGCCCAGATCAGACTGATTTGAGGGTGCAGCTCTGTTTCGTGCAAATGAGCCACGGACGGAGGGACAGAACTAAAGAGGTTGTGAGGAGGCGAGCAGCGATTACTTGCCGAAGTGTCACAGCCCAGAATGTGAAGGAAAAAAAGAGAGCGCCCATAGAGATAGTAAAAGTGCACTTGCAGTGGACACATTGCCAAAATACAAATACCCTCCATGTCGAACACTTTGCCAAACATTTCAATATGTGTCACTTAACGTTAATCTGTGCATCCAACAACACTCAAGGCAGCTCTGCCTAGCATTTGGCTTTGACTTGATAGTGATTTACACAGTGCAGTCCATCCTGTTGCTTGAAAATAGTGTATCTTCACCCAGCCTAGGTATCAGGTCATGAGTGGAGAAACCTGGTGTTGGGCTGGTTTTCTGTAAATTAGTGGAATTGTGACATCACAGTTCAGAATGGCTCGTTTTGGGAGCTAGGTAGCTAACAGAGGATTTACTTGGTTGTGAAGATTTACACTCGATCGGCGAGCAAGCACTCCAAACACACATTGAGGAATCCATCCATCCATCCATTTTCCATACTGCTATATCTTCACAAGGGTCGCGGGCGTGCTGGAGCCTCTCCCAGCTATCGTCGGGCGAGAGGTCGCCCGCCAATCGCACGGCACATAAAAACAAACAACCATTTGCACACAGGGCATTCACACCTAAGGGCAATTTAGAGTCTTCAATCAACCTACCATACATGTTTTGGGGATGTGGGAGGAAACCGGAGTGCCCGGAGACAACCCACGCAGGCACGGGGAGAACATGCAAACTCCACACTGGCGGGGCCGGGATTTGAACCCCGGTCCTCAGAACTGTGAGGTAGATGTGCTAACCAGTCGTCCACCGTGCCGCACATAGAGGAATATTGAAGCAAAATTGTTTGCCTGTAAAATTGGACTTGGCAAAATTTCATAAAACAAGAAAACACAGCTAGCCTCAAAACAACAACATTTCAAACACAATAACAATTTATAAATAACTTTTTTTTTTTTTTTACAAGATTTTTGAGGAAAAATTGCTCGAGGCAAGTGAAATGTACAAAAAAAAAACTGCCTGGTAAGAAGAAACCATTGAACCATTTATTAAAGGTTTAATGATGGCGACAACTAGAATTTCCATTGTGGGCCTAATAGAAACTCATTGTATTCTATTATTTGTACTTCTTATTTAATATGGCCAATTTCAGGCTTTCTGAGCGTACTCACCTATGGCAGTGGTAAGAAAAGAAACGGTTTCCATGTCTTTCCCGTCGTTGTAGACAGCCAGGTGCCAGATGCCGGACTCCATGTACTGGATGAAGCCCGTGTCGTGCGTGGCGATGGGCGCCAGGCTCCGTTGCAGGGCAGCGGGCACCTCTAGGCCGGAGGGGCCACGGACCAGGAGTCGCCGGCCATCTAGCAGCTCCACAAAGTCAAACTGCAGACGAGAAAGTGAGTGAAGGCAGGATTGATGGATGAGCCGCAGACGCGCCATTAAGAGTGACATGCGAAACGCGAGCACTCTCGGGCCGTGTTTTGACCGAGCATCATTTGGTCTACATGAATAAGTTATCCGACCACGGCAGCAGCAGTATTAGCATTAGGCTGGCCACAACGTGGCTGGATGGGCTGCCGTCATGTCACACTGCGCGTATAACTTTACATGGAAGTGAACGCCATTAAAGTAGAAATAAGGAGTAAATGGGTTTGCTGCAAAACAGGGCTCCCCCACAGTTGCGAAGCTCGCTATCTGGTAGCCTAAGCTTTTTTTTTTTTTTTTTTTTTTTTTTTTTTACAACTGACTAAAAATAAAACATGGTCCTACACGATAGCTTTTATCTCTTATCTATCTATCTGTCTAGCTGTCTGTCTACCCACACGCTATCTTTTGTCTATTATCCATATGCCTGTCTGTCTATCTATCAGCTAGTTAGCTTGATAGCACAGGGCCTTATCTACAACTTTCTTTGCAAGCCAGCTCTAAATAAATTAAGAAAAAGAATGTATGTCTGAAACGCTAGCTTTTATCAATTATGTCTCCACCTATCGATCGAGCCGACGATCTATCTATCATTCATTTGTCAGATTGCTATCAGGTAGCCTTAGCTTACTTAGAGCTTGCTATTTTGCAAGCTAGCTCGCTGTAAACAATCAAGGTATGTCCTAGATGCTAGGTTTTCTTTCGCTATTATCTGTACATCAATTAATCTATAAGGTAAGTCGTAGCTTACATACAGGTTGCCTATGCAAGACAATGAATATTTGTGCGATAAATGCCATAGGCTACGCACTGTAAAAGCCACAAGCTAAGTACTAACAGAACTTGTTCACCGAATTTGTCAACTAATGCTGCACGCCATCATTTTAATGTCAAAGCAGTTATGTGGTTGGTGTTTGCACGTTTTTGTTTTTATTATTGTTGTGACTATTTCTACTATTGCTGTCCGTTGCTACAAATTGTCACGCAAATGTAAACAACACACGTTTTGAGTTAAAACAAATGGAAAAATGCTAGCAGCGCTAACACGTTGGGAGAGCTGTCCAGGCTGGTCTGCAATGTGGGGTCCCAATTTTCCCGATAACAAGCTAGTGTATCATCAACTTGGCTTTGAAGTTGTCACTTTTTTGATAAAATAGGCTGATGTGGTTTGCTTTAATAGAAATCCGCGGGGGGGAAATTAAGTGAGTTTGCCAAATAACATCTACGAGGAGTCACTTCATCATATCAGCGGAGACTCCATGAATAACAATGAGGCTGCATTTCACTTTCATCTCCACTCTGATCAGGTGAGAAATGACCACTTTCAAGACAACACAAGACTGAAAAAAAAGCTAAATCAAACTGTATGGTAATTCATTCATTCATTCATCTTCCGTTCTGCTTATCCTCACTCGGGCCGTGGGCGTGCTGGAGCCTATCCCAGCAATTCCCGGGTGAGAGGCGGGCTCCGCCCTGAACTGGTCGCCAGGCAATCACAGGGCACATATAAACAAACAACCATTCGCACTCACATTCACACCTACGGGCAATTTAGAGTCTTCAATCAAGCTACCATGCATGTTTTTGAGATGTGGGAGGAAACCGGAGTGCCCGGAGAAAACCCACACAGCCACAGGGAGAAGATGCAAACTCCACACAGGCGGGGCCGGGATTTGGACCCCAGTCCTCAAATCTGTGAGCCAGATAGGCTAAGTCGGCCACCGTGCCGCTCCTGTATGGTAATTTCCACTGAAATTGGGCTTGGGAAAAAGCAAAACGGCAGTTGTGCTAAGAGAATGAAATCTAAACTACGAGCCAAGCAGCCAGATATGATTCATAACAAGATAGATCTTGGGGAAATTAGAGTAAAAGAAAAATCCTTCCTCTCACAGCACCAGTGAGACTCTGGCTCCTTTACGTGATTCATGGACAATACCCAACTGCAAAAAAATTTATTGTAAATCCTCAACGACGTAACAAAGAATGTGATTCATTATACACTCGAAAGGGTTATGAATTGATTCCGCGCGGGATGTAACAATGCAGCAATTTATATTCTGCTGCAGAGCAGAAATGTGTGAAATTGCTCATACTGTGTAGACATTATTGTAAATACAATACCAGTATAAACAAAGTACAGGGGGACCTCCGTTTACGACAGAATTCCGTTCCTACCAGACCTGGGAATATGTCAAGTTACTAAACCTACCTAAACCTGAAACAGGAAAAGTTTAGTCTGATTTCATGTCAGACAGTCAAGGGGGGAAAAGTCTATGTCTTTTTATACAGTCTTGGCGAAACACATTGGCACTCCAGGGGGCCAATGTTTTAAGCCACGAATGTAAATCTGATTAAATCCTTGCAGAAATTTCAAAGCATTCTGAAAAGAAGTCACTTTTTGAATTTTGTACTGAATTTCTACTAAATTGTTGAAAAATCAAAAAAAATGAAAATTGTGTTAGATTTAATAAAATGTGACAAATTACAGTAGCTTTCATTATTTTTTTGGTCCTAAATCCCGCTCAAACATCATGTTTTTTTTTTTGTAGAAATGACCTTATTTGAAAAAAAATCAAGCAAAGTAAAAAATGTCACTTTTCGACTAGAATGCATTATTTTTTTTATTTTTTTAACTAAATCCTTGTAAATTATTGAAAAATTAAGAAATGTGCTAATTTACTAAATTTGACCATTGACACTAACCCCTGTGTGTGACATTTCACAAAATGTAACATAAAATTACAAACGTTTTTGACTAATTACTTTGCATTATGTCGCGCCTAATGCTACTAAATCCATGTAGGGCAAGAATTTGCACAAATTAGCTGATTAAAATGTCATATTTTGACTATCATCTTTTTTAAAAAAATATTGCCAATTAATGCATTTAGTATATTTCACCATTAAATCCCACCTGTGTGTGAGATTTCACACATTTTTTTTTGTGCTCCTGCTAAAAACAACTCTTGCATTTAATTTAAACACAAAATTCCACCTGTGTGTGAGACGGGGGGAGGCCCCTCCTGCCATAGATCCCCACTAAGGCATCTTTGCTGAGCGACACGTTGAACTTCAGGTACATGGGGTGGTCCACAAAGATCTGGGACCGCCAAAAGACGCCAGGCGGGATAAGCTGGGCGACCTTGCGGCCCACATCGATCTCGCCCATGTCGATGTAGCTGTCGTCGGGGAACAAGCTGTCCAATTTGCCTGAAAAGTGCACATACACACACACATATACGGAAAACTGGTCAAAGATATCCCGCCATTAATTCAGCGCATGGAAGCCTGGGGGGTGGGGGCAAAAAATATACAGTCATTAATGACCCTGTGTGACCGTTCCTGTCATAACTAAAAAACAGCAAGCATAAATACATTGCTAGTGCTCTGCATAGGTCACATCTGGATGTGTGCTGCAGTGAGATAGAAAAGATGAAAAATAAAATAAGATTGTAGCATGTTGGTGGCTTTAATTAGTTCACCGCTTGACGCTTTCGCTTTAAGAATATCAATGGAACATGTTTTCCTTGTGGTTTTCGCCCCCTTAATTTAAGCCTAAACACGTTTTCAAAGTGATTTGCCACCAAAGTAATGGCTTGTCTGGGGAAACGGAATTAAAAAGGTCGAGCATATGGCGGCACAAATGGTATAAGAGAGGGAGAGAGAAAAAACACATTGTACAGTTGTAATTGAACCTATAGTAATAAAGTGAGAGATGTAATTATATTTGAGAAGGATCTGGAAAGCCAAAAATGTGGAAAGCTCCATATGCTGCTTATTGCACCTGGTACTGGACTCGGTGGAAATGACAACATCTGTTAGACGAGCTCCAACGAATGTGCTAACGACAACGAGCCTCGGGACAGGGTGGCGGGCAGGGCTTCATGTTGCAGATGGCACTCGACTTCAAAATTCCATAAGTGGGAAAGATGAGTCATACAGTAAACTGTAAATAGCAATCCCCCAAGCATAAATACTATTGCCGTAGCACTGCAGACAGTGATGATTAACATGTACACACCCCTAATCATCGGAGCTGAGCTGATGGCTGTTACTCACTGTTCATACCGCCACTGGGCAGTCGACATGTCAATCATTATCGGCAGCACCTGTGATAGGTTGTTATATAAGTCCCACCTTCCTACATGGTCTGACAGTTTAGTCACTGGTTAAGCCATCATTGGCTGGCTTCTTAGTTTCTGTTCGTATCGTCATTGATCCATTCACTGCCGTGGACATTTCAAGTCGTCAGCTGGAATCCAACCGTTTTACCTATACGTCGAGTATGTTTTTCAACAGGTAGGTGTGGAAGAGGATGTACTTCCTGCGGCTTCTGAGAAAGCACTGCCTGCCACAGGAGCTGCTGAGGCAGTTCTACACAGCGGTCATCGAATCAGTCCTGTGTTCTTCCATCACAGTCTGGTTTGCTGCTGCGACAAAAAAGGAGAAACTCCGACTGCAACGGACAATCAAAACTGCTGGAAAGATTGTCGGTACCCCCCTACCCACCCTTGAGGACTTGCACGCTGCCAGAACTAAGACAAGAGCGTACAAAATCCTCTTGGACCCTCCACATCCTGGTCACCAGCTCTTCCAGCTCCTTCCCTCGGGTAGGTGCTACTGAACAATGCAAACTAAAAGTAGCACTGATGTTCAACTTGCGCCATGCGGTGAGTCGAACAGCCGCGTTTCTTGGTTGTAAATAAATTATTGTTTTGACATCAAAAGCCCTTTCTCGGTCTTCGTTTTTGTTGTTTTGTAATTTGATCTGACACAAAAGCAAAACAATATTAGCGTGAAAGTCCCTGATCTGCTTGACATGTTTCTTTTCACCAAAAGCTGGTATTCTCAGCTTTTTGGTCAGAAAAGTGTGTTTTTGTGTAAATCAACCGATCTTCTGCTGCAGATAGCTGAACAATAGAAAAAGGTAGATTTCTAGTTTTTTTTTTGTCAAAAACAAAACATCTATTTTTTCCTTCGGTAGATTTGTTGCTTATAGTGTCACAGAACAATAACCTCTCGGGCTTTAAAGATCGGTCAAAATTCTCAAACAAGGCTGGCCATTTTAGGGAACTCTGCTTCGAAAACACTCATAGGTCAAGGTGCAAGGTTCATCAGTCACTGGTAGGCTGTTCAGTCATTGTTTGTGCCATCATTGGGTGGCCTACGTGTCAGTCATTGCCAACCCAATTAGCTTATCTGGCTGAACTCCATGTAAATGTACTGCTGGTGCTGCAAAACACGACAGCGACTCGTCATTGTTACCAGTGACAGCAACCCAGAATGAGGCTTATTCCAAAAACTATTGATTTCCTATCTCCGGCGGCTGAGCTCGGACCTTTTCGGCAGCCGCCGCCTCCCTCGCGAAACACACTTTTCTGCCATGTGTTAAATGAAAAAAGACAAGTGCGGGATTCATCTATATGGTAATGACCCCATTCTCTACCTTTTGCGGCCTGCCAGTGGCAAATGGCACGGCTACATTTTGGCTCATTTGCTCCGGAATGGAAGCGAGCAAAATTTCCTGGAGCTGAGCCGTCGGTACCGTGGGGCTAGCACATGCTTTCTTTGGCTGCCAGGCACGGCGGTCCGGGCGGGGAGATGAAAGGATCGCATTCGTTATGAAGGGCGAGCGGGTGGCTAATCACCCCCCCAACCCCCACAGTTGTAGCCCCGGGACACTGGTTCCCTTAAGCTGTGCCATTTTCTCCCTCCAGGAAAAAAATAATGCTTACCCACTGACAAGCACTTTCACAGGATTACAATGCAGATCTTGCTGCATGCCACAGAGGCCTGAGTGGGCACAATGTGAAAACAACCGTAGACTCGCCGCAAATGTCATCAGCAAAACTTTTGTTTCCCCAGCAGAACTTTCCGCCTGTGTTGTTGCGATAAAGCACTTAGAAGCCGAACTTACCGTCGTCTTTGCCCCTGCGATCGGGTACCTCCAAGCCCGTGTTGCCCAGCGGCCTCAAGCTCAGGTCGGTAGGGAAAGGTAGGCCACTTGTATTGTCGTCGGTCACGCGGTACATCTGTCTCTGCGTGGGCTTCAGGTGCCAGTTTAGTCCGAAAAGGTGCATGGCTGGGAGGGGAGACACAAGAAGTGTATTTTGGATATTGACACTCAAAAAGATGCATCCAGTTGTTTGGGAAATTTAATGATCAAATCCACTGATAATTTAAGAACACTGTTGCTAGTGGATAGATTATAGACTTGCAGGGGTAAGTAAGGATGCCAGTTTCAAGACTTTAAAGGATAACGTTTAAGGAAAATTTGATCAAATATAAGACCGCCACAATGATGGTGTGAACAGTCAGCAAAAGTAGTCCAATGAGTGTACAATGAGACTGCAGGAAGGTGGGACTTATGTCCCGGCTTTCACAGATGCTGCGACTACAGTTTTATTACAAATTGTGGATTTTTGTTCATCTGTCTATGCCAGCGATTTATAGTGACAGGAAGAACAATTAAATACTTTCCCACTAGATGGCAGAAGGTACAATTAACCTGTTGCCATTCACGGACAAATCTAGGCCTATCGAACACAAAATGGGATCACTGAATATCGATGCATGGATTGATGCAGATTGGTCAATGAGACTATGTTGAAAAAAAAAAAAAAACATCAACCTGACTCCAACCAAAAGCGCTCCAAGTGAAAACAGGCAGTTGAACTCAAAGATGACGTACGGTTTAATGGTTCACGGCAAATTCCGCTGAGATTTGGCATCCGAGTGCCACGCTGACCCCGAGCGACAACATCTGCCTGCCGACGTTGCCGTGGACCTCCCTGATGCCTTGTGATTGCTCAAAGCTGATTACCCCCCACCCCCAACAACAAGACTGAAGCCAAAAAGTAAAAAAAAAATAAAAAATAAAAAAATAAAAAGCCAGCAGTCAGACACAAAGGTATTTCAATGTTAACTCAGCGGATAAAGCATGCTGATATTTTACAAGGTCGACAAAAGAAATGTCCTACAATGCTGGTGTGGGGGACAGAGGTTTGGGGGTGAGGTGAGGGGGGGCAGATCACCAATAGGTGAATGGACAAGACGAGCTTAGCGAGGCAAAAATAAATACGTTGGAATTCAACAGTCAGCAGGAAAAAAGGACCAGTAACTCAATAAGTCCATTTTATTGGTTTGTTGCTTCTCTTAACCTCTTCCGGTAAATAAGCACGCAGTTCATTTATAAACTTGGAAATTGACACTCCTAACAGGCCACTGTTGAGTGAAAGACATTCCAATTTCAGTTTATGCAAGACAGTTTATTTGAAATTCAAAGACGATTATAAGCGAATCTGACATTTTTTGATTAAGCAGACAATATCATTCATCATTTGATCATTTTGTGTGTTTTATCTTCTCCCTTCAACGTATGACTTGCACTTGATTTATTGACATAAACGGTGCTAAAGAACGACTCCAAAATTAAAAAATATATGCAAACTAATAGCATTGATTAAGCGTCATCCTCATTCGATTTGTTCATCACTGTTTCTTGGCTCAAATTGAGGCAGATCATTCTTTTGTTCTTTTCTTAAAACACACCATCTCGCCTTGAGAAATTAACAGTTCATTTTTTAATATATAATTATTCATTTTATTTATAGGCGCCTATCAAGCCACTGAAGGGCACCGTACAATCATAGTTAAAAGAAATCAAGCAATACAAAAAAATAACTCCATAAAACATTAATTAAAATGGCAAATGTTCAAGGAAGTAGGCAGTCCGGAATAGGTGTGTCTTCAGTTTGGATTTGAAGACTCTTAATAAAGGTAGTAGTGAGTTCCAAAGAAGAAATTTTGTTGCAAAACATAAGAAACATGTGTAAAACATAAGATGGAATGCTCGTTTAGAATTGAGTTCTGTGAAATCAGACACGCTGGATTACTAAAGAAACAATATTTACCCGTTTGAAAATCCCCCAAATCATCTGGCACACTGTCAGAAGGACAGAAAATCCATTGACAATTTCAGGAAAGACTTCCAACTGTTTCCGGTCCAGCGTCAGCCCGCCGTAATGCCGCAAGTGCAGTTAAAAATAGCCCTACTAGTGCAAACCCGGTCGGATGAAGAGAACCGTTTTCATGATGTCAGACTGAAGGTGGGGGCCGGAATTAGGCTGAGGTGGCCTCCTCCATATTTTACCTAATATTCATTAAAAACCTTGTGCAGGTATACATGCTCCAGGATAGTAGTCCCCAACACACACAGGATAGACACATTTAGAATACCATTAAAGGAAGACTCAAAGGGAAATGCCATGGAAAAGACTGCATAAATATTGAGGTCTTAGTGTACATAAATGTCAAGTCTTGTCTGTGTGCTTTTCTTCAAAGTTTCGCCACAACACTCAGCAAGCCATTGATCTACGTCCGTGACGACAACCAGTGAACAAACTGAGCGCTCGTCTTTTTGTTTGTCATTGCCAAAGCTGCCTTTTTGATTTGTGGTTTTATGCCCAGTTTGTGGCGAGAGAGAGAAAGAGAGAGCGACAAAGCGAGCGCGTCGGGCAGGAAACACTTTTACAAAGTCACCGGGCAGGCAGGATGTGTCGTTCCAAGTGTCCTAGTAATGTGTCTTCGCTGGGGCCCATTCTTCATCGCATCCGTCCCCGAGGCCTCCAATGGGAAACGAGCGCCCCCGTTTTGAAAGATTTACGTCGGGGTATCTGTCACCGGCAGAAGATTAGACCCGAGACAAGAGAGTTACCCTATTTTGTTTTTTGTTTTCTGGCTGTACAAATTTTGCAATGACACAGGGAGGGTTTTGTAGGACTAACTAGACACTTCTAATGAGACATCCACTGACGGAGACAAGCTTCGCTCTTGACAAGCCGCTGACCTCTCAAGAGTTTCCAAGCGCGTGTTGTGGCCTCCTTTCACTTACATCTTGGCAGCAACGTTGGGTCACACCGAGTGCCAATTAGGCGACACGGAAATAAAAGACTGCTCGGCCCATCTGAGTTGAGTCCACGCTGTTCGCCGCCGGCTCGTCCGCTGATGTGATGACGGGCGTGTTTCTGTTCATATCGCCGCTTTTAATCATCAGAGGGGCGTCTGAACTCGCCAGCGAACATTAACATTCTGAAAATATAATATGTATTCCAGCCGTCCCCAACCTTTTAAGAGCCACGGCCCGGTTTCAGGTAAAGCAGTATTTAGAAAGACCGGCATGGAAACAAATAAAGTCAAATTATTCAAAATAAAAAGCTACCGTTATGCTGAATGTAGCTGTTGCCCTGCACTTGGTCGGATCTTATCTTGGGGTAATAAGAGACGATGACACCCGAAGTGTGTTACTTATGTCCAGTCTGCTGTGTAATTTTGTTTCAGTCGCCGTCATTGCAGAAAATCCCACTTCACACCAATAGGATGTTGGAAATCGAAGCAAGGTCAGTGCTTTTTAGACTATGCACCGATTTTAGCGGCCTGATCGGTATCGGCCGATAATTAACATTTTATGATGATCGGCTAAATGTCATAATTCGCCGATCGCAAAAGACATTCACTCCGCATCGCCATCGTGCACAGTATATTTGAATCCAAAAGCTAGTTTATTTTTAGCCTTGTCGCGTGTCTTTTGACGTAGTACTGTAAATATCTGACGGCCAATAAAGTTATAAAAAAAAAAAAAAGCATGTCAGCGGTGTGGGACAGACAACACGTAATGCCTGGGTCAGACTACAAGACAAATGTGCTCTTTCACGATTGCACTATATTCAGACTACTGCAATAAAATATTGTATTCCGATAGCACCGCATCCCATTTTTTACGATCACTGGGCTTTATCTTGTCAACTCAAATGCGACCGGATACACTCGTTACCGTGGCGACTGACAACAAGAGTGGATCGCGCCAACTGTATTATAAGGACAATATGGGGGAAAAACGTGTCGGTAGTCACCGGTGCACAGGACAGGACAGGACGTTCGTTTAAGGCTCGCTTGTTCACGTACTTTTAATACGATACGGCTCACAAGCAGGCAACAAAAACGTTATGTAGCCTAGCAAGCTAGTGCTAGCACTGACGGTTGTACGTAAACATGCCGCCGTTCTGTCGAGTCATGCTCTAAAGTTTCGGTGTGGGTGAAGTAATTTAATTACAATAAAGTAATTTCATTACAGTAATTTAGCACCCATTGTTTCTGCCACGTTGGAATGTTGTTTGACCTGACTCATTAGAATACACGATCTGACTAGAGAAGTGATTTCCAACCTTTATGGATCCAAGGAACATATTTTACAATTGAAAAATCTCACGGCACACCAAGAAACAAAAATGTCACAAAAAGTGGATACATTAATTACTGTATGTTCTTCCTGCCATCTAATAGAAGACCATTCATTTGTTCTGTCTGTCACTATGCCTCACTGGCATAAATAGATGAACAAAGATACATTATTTATTGAAAATATAGTTGTTGTTTTTTTAGCAATTAAGTACACAAGTATATACAGTAAATGAACAGGTCATTTAAATAAACACATTGCTCCATCTTGTGATCGGATTGGTGATCAATTATCGCTTTTTTAAACTCGCTGATCGGTGATTGGCCCCCAAAATCCTAATCGTTTAAAGCCAAGTGCTTTTTTTTTTGGACAGTTTTGAAGGCTTCATTGCCTCAATTGTGAGAACGTCGCCACATATTACACAAAGCAAGCTATAGGTTCATGGGAATCAAGTCTCTTAAATTCAGCTTTCTTTTTCTTGGGAGTTATCGACTCTTCTTTTGTTTCATTATTTGGCCTTTTCTTCTTTCTGAAGAATCTGTCCAAAACCATGAGTTTTTTTTACTCATTTTTGCTAGTTTGTTGTTGTTGCTATGTTGAACACAGACCTATACTGCAAAAAAAAAAAAAAAAGGGTTTTAAGGTGGGTTTCAGAAATAGACAGTAAAGGGGCTTGTCCAATGTATACCGGGAGGTAATTCCACCAGCGATTGAAAAAGTCCGCTCGACTCTGGGCTCCCGCTAAAGACTCTGGTACCTCCAGGAGCAGCTGGTCAGCTGACCGAAAGCAGAAGTGTAGAGATGGAGCACCTCAGAGAGTTAAGACGGGGCGAGACCATTTGGAGTTTTGAAAGCGAATAGCAGTCTTAAAATGAACTCGAAATTGCACAGGCAGCCAGTGGAGGGAGGCCAAAAGAGGAGTTTTGTGCTCTAGTTCCACTTCCGGCAAGAGTCAAGCACGATCAAATGTGAATGTTTTTCACAGCATGTTTTTTGTCTGTGTTTCCTCTCACTTCCAAGACTATATTGACAAATTTAAATGATTATAAATGGCCACATGATACCAAAGGTAGATCAGTATCCAAAGGCTTCGCGTGATTCTGATTCTGAATTTCAAGCACAATTAGCAATCCGTCAGTGTGAAATCTTTAAGTTTTACTGAACACGTAGTGACTGAAAACAAACGGTGCACTTCATTGAGTTACAGCACGCGAAACGGCGAGGAACCAAAACCAACTCTCAGGTCACAACATGCATCACGAGGCCTTATTGGCATAATTCGACATCTCACCTCCAGTTCCCTCAATTACAAGCTTGCGCAATTAATTGCACTCGAAATCAAATGGCATTTTTTCAGCAGCCTTTTACGTAATTAAACACGGCCGCTGATTGGGGTGATGCTCGGTCTCCTCGTGTTTTGATGCACCTGGAGATGGAGTGTGTTTTTTTTTTTTTTTTTTTAGCCATGATTACACAGCGTGATGAAGCTTTGGACCTGGACCCCCAAAATCCACTTTCATCCTGCTTAAATCTCGCAGATTTATCTCTAATCACAGCCGGCCACAGAACATAGCTAATCATCTTTTGACAAAATAATGAATTTTTAAATAAAATGGATTACTATTAATGCAGTTTTTAGTGTGCTTGGCCCTCAGGGGAAGGAAGAGCCGGAAATTGATAACCTTCCCCAATTGTTATGGCTTAATAACTATTCAAAATGTCCTCAATGAAAAATTAATTTGTCTCATTCTAACCATTTGTATGCCCACTTGCCAATCGTACACTACGTGACCATAAAATCAGGTACACCTTCACCATCTAATGAGGTGATGTACAAAAAAAAAAAAATAATAATAATAATACATTTTATACTGCAGCTACTGATTCCATCCATCTAAAATTCTAAATATTGAAAAAAAATTCTGGACCTTCAGGTTTGTATTTTTCACACACACACAAATCCAGTTTTCCCATAATTCCATATTTTTCTACAAGAAAAAAATGAAGTGAATGAAGTTCCATATCTTTCCAGCGATTTTACCCCTCATACTTCCACATATTCACAATACTCAAACTTGCAAATATTCCCCAAAACATGTTGCAAATTCCAACAACAAACAAAACATTTTATTCATATCTCAATGCAGTGCTGTGTAGATATTTACTTGCATTACTGAGCAAAAAAGTTTTAAAGGTTAAACGTTATGCTTGATTAATTTACGACTGACAGAATTAATTTTAAAATTCCTCGTTTGTTTCAAGGTCGCGGGTTGGCTAGCCTATATATGAGGAGAAGTCATCACGAGACGCCATTATTGCCTGTGTTGACATCTCAATTCCAACGTGATAGCGGCTGACTTTAAACCAAATGTATCGCTGGCATACAATTCCAGCTGGTCCCATACAAAAGCTAGCAATTAAGTGCAGACGTGCTTTTCAACTGCCGTTGTTATGCCTTTAGGGGCTCCAGATTCCACCATTAAACCTCGTAATAGAATATAATCTGCAACCAGATAATCATTAGAACTGCGACGGCGAAAGGTTAATGGTCATCTCGTCTTTCAACCGTCATCTTGCAAAAACACAGCAACCGTATTAAATAGAGATCATAGAAATTAGTCAGGGGTGGGAAAACATTTCTCGAGAGGACTGGTAACGGAGCCAGTGGGGTTGGACTCTCTTCCACTCTGGAGTTGCCCATGGTGAGAGGCACCAAGCAGGTGTGGGTATACTTATTGCTCCCCGGCTCATGCGCCTGTATAGCATCCCTCCGCCTTCGGGTGGGGGACGGGTCCTGACTGTTGTTTGTGCCTATGCACCAAACAGCAGTTCAGAGTACCTACCCTTTTTGGAGTCCTTGGATTGGGTGCTGGAGAGCGCTCCCGCTGGGGACTCCATCGTTCTGCTGGGGGACTTCAATGCTCACGTGGGCAATGACAGTGAGACCTGGAAGGGCGTGATTAGGAGGAACGGCCCCCCCGATCAGAACTGTTCTGTTATTGGACTTCTGTGATCATCACGGATTGTCCATAACGAACACTATGTTTAAGCATAAGGGTGTCCACACGTGCACTTAGCACCAGGACACCCTAAGTTGCAGTTCGATGATCAACTTTGTGGTGTGCTGTGAACGACTGGCAGAATCCCCTGTCAGAAGGAGTTTCAACTCCCACCTCCGACAGAACTTTGCTCATGTTCCGGTAGAGGCGGGGGACATCGAGTCCATGTTCCACGCCGCCATTGCTGAGGCGGCCGAGCGGAGCTGTGGCCATCAGGTGGTCGGTGCCTGTCGTGGCGGCAATCCCCGAACCCGTTGTTGGACACCAACAGTGATGGATGCCGCCAAGCTGAAGAAGGAGTCCTATTGGGCCTTTTTGACCTGTGGGACTCCTGAGGCAGCTGATGGGTACCGGCTGGCCAAGCAGAATGCAGCTTTGATGGTTGCTGAAGCAAAAACCCGGGTATGGGAGGAGTTCGGTGAGGCCCTGGAGAAAGACTTCCGGACGGCTTCGAGGAAATTCTGGTCCACCATCCGGGGACAGAGACAACCAGTCTACATGTGTTTTGTGGACTTGGAGAAGGCGTTCAACCATGTCCCTGTGGGAGTCCTGTGGGGGGTGCTTCGGGAGTATGGAGTACCGAAACCCCGTGATATGGGCTGTTCGGTCCCTGTACGACTGGAGTCAGAGTTTGGTCCGCATATCCGGCAGTAAGAGTACTTTTATGGACAGAATTTCAAGGCGCAGCCGAGGCGTGAAGGGAGTCCGGTTTGGTGGCCTTAGTATTGCATCTCTGCTTTTTAAAGATGATGTGGTTCTTTTGGCTTCATCAAGCTGTGATCTCCAACTATCACTGGAGCAGTTCACAGCTGAGTGTGAAGCGGCTGGGATGAGAATCAGCACCTCCAAATCTGAGACCATGGTCCTCAGTCGGAAAAGGGTGGCGTGCCCTCTCCAGGATGAGATCCTGCCCCAAGTGGAGGAGTTCAAGTATCTTGGGGTCTTGTTCACGAGTGAGGGAAGAATGGAACGGGAGATTGAAAGCCGAATCGGTGCAGCGTCTGCAGTGATGCGGACTTTGTATCGATCCGTTGTGATAAAGAAGGAGCTCAGCCGAAAGGCGAAGCCCTCGATTTACCGGTCGATCTACGTTCCATCCCTCACCTATGGTCACGAGCTGTGGGTCGTGACCGAAAGAACAACATCCCGGATACAAGCGACCAAAATTAGTTTCCTCCACAGGGTGTCCGGGCTCTCCCTTAGAGATAGGGTGAGAAGCTCGGTCATCCGGGAGGGGCTCAGAGAAGAGCCGCTGCTCCTCCACATCGAGAGGAGCCAGATGAGGTGGCTGGGGCATCTGATTCGGATGCCTCCCGGACGCCTCCCTGGTGAGGTGTTCCGGGCACGTGGCTGGGGAGAGGGAAGTCTGGGCGTCCCTGCTAAAGCTACTGCCCTCGCGACCCGACCTCGGATAAGTGGTAGAAAATGAATGGATGGATGGATGGAAGGTGTAAAATTATTAATTACAATTTTTTGTAATATTTACAATAAATGAATTAACCAATTGTTTATTGAGATAAATGACTAAATACATTTTAATTTGCGAAACAAATATTATTATCTCTTGAATACATAAATGCTCGGTAGCCCAAAATGACCATACTTCGCCCACTTGTGATTTAAGGGCTCTAAATTATACAAATAAATATCGTGGTAGAAAATAATTTGCATCCAGATTATCAACAGAACAATGAGCGGAAAAAGTCAATGGTCATCTCAAGTTTTATTCCACCTTTTGGCATCTTTAAAAATGTCCGCTTTCTCAACCGTCAGAAAGAATTGCGAACCGTATTAAATATAGATCATAGAGATAAATGATAGCGTATATTACCCGTGTGTGATTCACTTAGGGGTTGGCCAAAAGAGGGAGAGCTGATTTAATAGCGCAGAGATAGCCTTTAGCCAGCTGGGCTGTGCAGGTTGGGGGGGAAATTTATTAAAAAAGAAAATGGGCAAGTCTTATCTGAGGAGCGGACATCAGCAAGAACGGTGATTGCACTTTTCTCAAGTGACAACGTTATCCCGGTCAAGGTTAGCTGGCTGGTGAGAAAGCAATGAAACTGCGTCAACACTGCAAAATCATGGCCTTAAGAAGAAAAGAAATGAAATGAAATGCATGATTTAATTTCAGCAAAAAAAAATTTGAATTTACACTACTAGTTTCAAAAGCGCTCACCGATGTCTTAAAACCTGTGTATTTATACTACCTACCCCAGTGTCGTCCAATTATCTTTTTCCCACTGAGGGCCACACACAGAAAAATGAAAACAATGCAATATGCTGTAGGTCAACATATGCAAATATATTATTTATATTTAAACAAAAAAAGTCAAAATCTGCACTTGTTATTGGTGATGAAGCTCAAAGCATAATGTTACTAATGTTAGTGTGATATTTATCTATCCATATTCTGTAGCGCGTCTTGTCACTCGGGTCGCGGGTGAGCTGCAGCGTGTCCTAGCTGACTTCGGGCAAGAGGCGGGGTACACCCTGGACTGGTCGCCAGCCAATTGCAAGGCAATCAAAGACAAACAAGCGATTGGCTGGCAACCAGTTCAGGGTGTGCCCCGCCTCCTGCCCGATGATAGCTGGGATAGGCTCCAGCACGCCCGCGACCCGAGTGAGGAGAAGCGGCTCAGAAAATGGATGGATGGAAGCATTGGCACCTTTGGAGAATTTAGAGTCTTCAATTAACTAATTCACTGCCGTGGACATTTATATTTGTCAACTGGAACCCAACCGTTTATTGGCACCCACTAATAAATTAATCAAGTACAATTTTCAACAGTTAGGAATAGGGTCTCGTCCAGCTCGTCTGTGACATTCAAGCTTCTGCATAACTGTAATGACAAGCAGATGCCAGGAGATAGCGGTGTTGCATCGCTTTGGATTTGACATCAGCACAGCTTTTGATCAGAAGACATGGAAAGGTGCTACAGATGGAAGACATATCCTAGCGAGATAAGCTGTACAGAAAATAAATGGCTGGAACTCACCGATGAAGTAGGCCAGCAGGAAGAGCAGCGTGATGGAGACCAGGATGGCGGTGAGGGCGGCGCATTTCCAGTTGCAGTGCTTGTAGGGCTTCTTCAGACTGAAGGCGGGCCGGGAAAAGGTGCTGCGTGGCAGGGGTCGCGGGGGCGGCGAGTACACCGTGCTGGAGGTCAGCGGGTACCCCGGCGACGTGGTGCAATACATGGGCGAGGTTCCGCCTGGCTTGAACAGGAAGTGCCTGTGGACAGGGAAGTGGTTTGAGTCTATGTCAACGCGGGCTGTCTATGAAGTGCAATTGTGTTCCCAGGCACACTCTGTACCGTCGCCATAGTAACCCTGCGGCTGGATTAGCCGCGAGACATAAAACGTACTAAAGGAGAAGTCCCCAACATTTTTTTAGCCCTGGGTTGAGTTCATATAAAGCAATATTTATTAAAAAAAAAAAAAAAAAAAAAACATTACGCTAACAAGTACACCAAAGGATTAACATTTTCCTTTTCTTCTATGTTTTGAAATAATGACACTTCGTGTTGTTCATGTCGAATTTAATTAATTTAAATTTTCTATCTATCTATCTATCTATCTATCTATCTATCTATCTATCTATCTATCTATCTATCCATCCATCCATCCATCCATCCATCCATCCATCCATCCATCCATCCATCCATCCATCTATCTATCTATCTATCTATCTATCTATCTATCTATCTATCTATCTATCTATCTATCTATCTATCTATCTATCTATCTATCTATCTCGCTAGCTAACTAGTTGCCTATCTATCGACCTACCAGCAAAATATTGTTCAGGCTCTGTTCGGCCTTGCGCCAAATGACCCAAATGACAAATAGTTGAGGACCGCTGCACTAGACTTTGCTCAGAGAATTAATATTAAATCAAACTCGCCGCCTCGTTTTCTTTCCGTATTCACGGCAAAGAATCAAGGAGTAATTCCGGGAAACCGCAGAAGTGCGTGTCGAGGCCATTCATTCGTCCTTGGAGGAAGGCGGCCCGGGCCACGTCAGCGGGGCCGCACTGGCGTTCCATCAGAGGCGGCCGCGCCACTGTCAAGGCCCTTTTACTGACACGTTTACAAGAGGTGGACGTGAGTGATTAAATGGCACGTTACGACGTGGCACGGAGGACGTGACTGGGAACATGTGTTACCTTTAAGTACAGGGGTGGGTGAACCACCAGACATGGTGGTTCAGCTTGAGGAGTGATGACTGCCATTTTTTTTAAATTGTTTTTTACATCTATTAAAAAAGACTACATACAACCTGACCATGTTGTATTAAACCTTTATAGGCTACCCATTGCAGTACTTGTATTTGAGGCTTTAATCAATTAAAACTGCAAGCGCAGATAAATGGTCCCTTGCAGCCCCTTTTTGAATGATCATCAAACTGTGATGCCATGCTCTGTCCCCACAAATCTCATTAGCTTTTAAGTGTAAATAATGTATCTTTGTTCATCTTTCTATGCCAGCAACGCATAGTGACGAACAATTAAATGCTCTTCCACGACCACCACACATCATCATTATTTTCGAATATATCATTTTTGTGACATTCTCATTTAGTAGTGTGCCGTGAGATTCTTCCAAATATAAAATATGTCCTTTGGCTCTCAATAGAGCTTAGGAACACTGGTCGGGAATTCCTGGTTCGGATTGGGGCCCATTTGGGCAATTTCAACTTATTTTTCAATTAATGGCATGAGGCCTTGAGACTTTATCGCGCGTCGTGTTGCTCGGTCAAACTGGCGTCTGGAGCTATTTTTTTCTAGCTTTCGAGGCTGTGCTAAAGAGTGAGTTTTGGCGGGGTCCTGTTTGGGGGCTTGCAAGGCTGCAAGTTGCTTTAATTCACACTGTTTTTATTTGTTCTAATATTGTATTGTATGTATTTTTTAATCCTATTATCGTCACGCCCATGGAGTACGAACAGGTTTTAATCGCTTGTGTTTATACTTGCATACTAAAACTACTTAAGCATAAAATCCAATTAACTGATTGGTTTCGGAACAGGATAAGGGTGCGGATCTAGGAATCTTGCTAAGTGGATTACTGCCACTTTTGTTAGGCTTTGTCACCCAATGTCGGGGGCTCCCAGCAGGCATGGGGCGTGGAAATTTTGATTTGTCAATGTTCACATTTACAATAACTGTAAATCTGGAACAAAATGAGTCAATCTTATGTGAAAAGTTTTCGATAGGCGGTTTGGGAACCACTGCGTTACATTACGTCTCCTCCTTGATTTGTTTGGGATTTAACCTCCAGTTCTTAATACTGTATGAATTATCGCCACCTCGAGGGCTGGAGTGAAACAGTATCAACAGCAACTAAAATTAGTTTTGTGTGTGTTTCATGGTTTGTTTCTCTTATGCACAGTATTAATCTCGTCGCTAAGCCCGAGGGACCAATCTACAGCTGTGTAGCATTTCTTTCATGCTGGACAGAGGTCCATGGTCTACCGAGAGTCTTTCTCTGTATCATTATTTTTCTTCACTGATTGCCCGCGAGAAAATAATGGCCTTGGGTTGCCTCACAATCGGACAGTCGGGGTACGTTTTGCACGCCCTCTTAAGTTTGCGATTACGCTTCATTATCCGTAAAAGGGCTACATGGGGACGGATAGAGCTTCTGGCACACATACACACGCACGCACAGACACTGATGGCATTGTGAGATCAGAGAATGTCTGATGGAAACATAGCGCACGGCATTGGCAACAGAAGCGGGGAAAGCATGCGACCTACCCGTCGTTGTATGCGGCATCGCGGCGAGCGGACGCCAGTATGTCCATCTCAATGAGGTTGTCCTGTAAAGTCTCAAGGAATGCCTGCTTTGCTATGTTTCTACACACAGGTGGAGAGATGGATATGAAGCCGCTGGTGAGATGCGCGTGCAGGGAGCACAGAGAAAATACAGTGTTCCGCTCAACAGGGACAGACAGCGGGGGACACCTTATGGAACTACTAGTACTACTACGACTACTATCACTACTACGATGACAAAGGTGGGATTAGCCCCCAACCATCGTTTGGGCGCGCTGGCCTACCTGGTTTTGTACGAGCCCTGCCCTTCTCTGCATGCGTCTTGCTCCTCTCTAATAAACATTAGAGCGTTCTGGCTCCTTGTAAGGTTGTGGTTGGAAGAGAACAACGTGTCACTTACAAATAGCAAACTTTACGGTGGCTAATATTTTCTGCAATGGCTTTAAATGTGTCGCTAGTGGTGTGTCGTCCCCGCAAAGCCACCACTCATGGGCTACATTATGCAACCGACAGATAATAGACAAAACCAGGGCCCAAGGGGAAGGAAATACATGATGGCAACAAACAGGACTTGGAATAGGCCCCACATGAGACAAAGGTGAAGGTCGTAGGATAATTTGGTAGGGATGGAGCCAACTGTACATTGGAAAACACTAGGGACAAATGTGAAGGATATAAGGTACGGCGCTACAGATGGAAGACACCCAGGTCAAGAGTAAAGGACATAAGGTAAATGGGGTCCTTAGATGAGAAGCATTTGGGGATGCAGGGAAAACAAAGGACCGGAGTAAAAGGGTACTGTCGGTGACCAACAGATCATGGAAGACACTACGGAGTCGGGACTAAGGGAACATAAGGGACATAGAGAAACAGATGGGGCAATGAAAAACTGAGGACGGGAGGGACAAAGTGCATGTGCATAGGGTGGTGCGGGTACACAGATGACAAATGGATAATGGAAGACACAAGGGACAAAGATGAAGGACATACATTAATGGGGTAAATAGGAGACAAACAGATAACGGAAGACAGTAGGGTTCAAGTTGAAGGACATAGGGAAATGGGGTACATGGGTGACAAACATATAATGGAAGACACTTTCGGGACTTAAGGAACATGAAGGACCAAGGGTAATGGGGTACATAGGTAACAAAACTGTTCGAAGAAGACACTGGGGACGAAGTTGACGTACAGAGGGGCAATGGGGTGCATAGGAAACAAACAGAACATGGATGACACTCGAGATGAAGGTTAAGGGTCTAAGGTGAGGGGGTACAGATGGGGCCAACGGAACTTGGAAGACACTTGGGACAAATACGAAGGATCTGGGGTAATGCATCACATAGGTGACTAAGCGACGATGCGAGATACTAGGGACTCAGGGAAAATCAGTGACAAACGGAACATGTATCACACTAGGGACAAAGGGAACAAAGTGGAAACAGGATACATGAGGCAAGTAGGGAACATAAAGGAAACTCGGGGGACGTCGGGAGACACGGGGGGCGGGGCGGCGTGCTTCGCGCTGCCGTTGCTTTGCGGGGACGACATTTGCAGAAGCAGCTTGTCGCTACGATTGCTTTCGCATGAGGAAGCAGCCTTAATGAAGGTTGTGCACAAGCCTCGCCAAAGTAAGGCACATTTGCAGTCCATGCTTAATTTTCCCGCTTGGCCTCGTCCGTTCCATAAGCAAACAACAATGAAGGAATGGACCATCCACATGCGACAGGCTGCTGCTCCAAGAGAAAAGTCCTGCTTTTGAAGTCTTTTCACGGGTGAGGAATACAACTTTTAACGAGCACAGATACCTGGGCCCAAGGGAAAAGAAAGACCACGCTGGATACCGACGGACAGTCGAGATCGGAATGCGACCCACCACAATGGAATTCACATTTTGATTCCGACGGCCATTTTCACGCTATCAGGTAGTTTGTTAACAGCCGCATACTAAGTTTTCGGGAAGGGTTTTTCAATTTTTTTACGAATCAGAAAACCTGCGCTGTTGATGAGCCGTGGCAAAATCTAGATGTGGCAACTACTGATGGTGGGATCTTTAACCCGCCTGTTATGCCCCCCCCCCCCCTCCCCTCCCCCATGACCATACAGTTACTTTTGAAAATATACTGTTTTTGCTATGAATACTGGAAAATTCTGGAAATAAAACTAAATGAGTTTTAGATTACATATTATACTTTAAAAAAAAATTCGTAAATCTGACAACCTTTGTGAGTGTGATACAGACGTCAAACATTTTTATTTTATTTTTTAAAAAGGTGTATGACTTGTATACTTATTTCCATTTTAACACTCCCGTTATGTTGAGGGTCAGACTGCTGAAAGAAAATCAAGAAAAAATGAATTCTAGGGGGGAAAAAGGATTAAACATTCTGGTACCCATATGGGTTTCCTTTTCATAAAAATTAATATATAAAAATAGAAAAAAAAGAGAATTTGCATTTTTGGATGATTAAACAGAAAAGGTCACAGTGACCCCTGGAACCTCTCTGTAAAAAAAATTAACACAACAGGAGTGTAAATTCCATCCCATGTAAATTCAAATACTAATTACAAATCTACAAATCAACGAATTAACAAGACCATCCTACTTTGTCGTCATTTAAATGTAATTCTTTTTTTTTTTTTTTTTTAAATACAGGTCACTTTGACCCGATGCGTGAAAAGCTTTCCTTAATATTAAATATTCAACTCCCTTCTTAGTATGATTCACAATAATAAACATACTGTATTGTTACATTTCAGTTTTACCCACAAGGGTCAAGCTACACTGCATCGTGGTGGTCCTCAATATGAAAATCTGTACAAAATATAAATAAATATATAAAATACACAGCACTCCGAAGTTGCCCAAAATGTTAAATGCTGTCATCAAAAGCCTTTTTGGCATGATCCAGAATAACAAACATATTGAATTGATAGATTAATCAGTCAAGGCGAGGCCATCGTACGACGTGCGTTCGCTTCTCTTGATTCGGTTCGGAGTGGTAATAATGAGACCAGGGCCACATTAACACCGATGACACTCGACACGAGCGCTTCTCGTCGAGCAACATGCGTCGCGACACGCCGGCTGATTAATGCGGCATAAACACGGGTCGGCGGCGCTTTTCACTTCTCATCCGATGTGATTATAATTGAGATTTGGCAGTGTCGCCCCGGTAACCAACACGAAAACAAAAGGCCCGCCAGCAGCACTTTTCTCTTGTTTGTTAAAATCGTGAGCCTTGACATCCTGGCTGACGGGGTCGTCCTCATTTCATCACTCCTTGCTAGCATAGCAATATACTAAATACAATAAAATCATGATTAAATATCTCAAATTAAGGCAAAATATGCGTTTTCTTTGCCTTGCAAGGTATTTTATGGGTAAATTATAACTTATTTTATAGATATATTTCGATTTTATCACTGGTTATGAGTAAGTTTATCTTACAAAAAGAGATACAGTGGTACCTTGACTTAAGATATAGATAGATAAATTTGCTCGTAACTCAGTTTATTTGTATATCAATCAATGTTCCCCATTGAAATGATGTGAAATGATTTAATCAGTTCCAGCCACCACACAAAAAAAACACTACATACTGTATAAAAACATAAAAAATACAGTAATCCCTCGCTATATTGTGGTTCTTTTATTGCGGATTCAGTGTATCACAGATTTTTTTGGAAGGTCAGGTCAGGTAAAACACAAGCCACAGTCAGAGTTTTATGAACTACTGTAAATTCACATATACCAACCTTAGCCCGACAAATAGCTAATCCACACACTCGTAACAATATCGACAGGAAAAACATGCAAGACTGATTCTCTAGAACTACAGAACTCTAGTTTAAAACATCACTGCAATTAATTCTGTGTACCCATAATGCTTTTTGCTGACTACATTGCCAGTTCCGTGAGTGTGAGGAATGGTGTAAATGG
This sequence comes from Phycodurus eques, assembly GCF_024500275.1. Lineage (NCBI taxonomy): Eukaryota > Metazoa > Chordata > Actinopteri > Syngnathiformes > Syngnathidae > Phycodurus > Phycodurus eques. The sequence goes on from NC_084531.1 coordinate 27,071,959, forward strand.
TTAACCCAGGAAAGCGCCTCTTTGTTTGTATTTGTGTTTGACTGTTCGTTTATTTTCACTGCACTAGAACGGCGGTGTATTTAAAGATTGCTCGTAAATAGAATTTTGGCTCTCAACGCAAAATAGAAAAAAGATTGACTCGAAAAACACCGTAGCTCGTAAGTAAAGATACCACTGTACAGTTGACTTGTTATAATAAATCTTGCCAAGTCAACATTTTTCTGTTGTATTGGCAGATGATTTCGCTGAAATGAAAAACTATATTCCTCATTTCATGACTTGTTTTTCTTCTTTTTAACACCAAGCATATTTAGCATGAGAAGTTGTGCTCAGTCACACTGGAAAGAAGCTCGCCATGTCATCATGGACACGGAGTCGCACTCTACCTGGTCTCAAGCGGGATGTTGCTGTTGAGTAGCCAGTTGTCCGGGGCGCCGCCCGCATCCGGGGCACCGCCGGCTGCAGGGCCGTCGGGGGGCGCGGAGGAGCCGGCCGTCGGTGGGCGCGGGGCTGGGGTTGCTCCGTGGCGTGTAGTTGCCCCCGGTTCAAGGAGTTGATGGAGGCCGCATGGTGCTGAAGGTGGTTGGGCGAGTGGGAGTGGGGGAGCGGCAGCGGGGGCGTACGCAGCCGAGGGTGGTTCTGAAAGACGGCATCTGGAAGGCAAAAAGAGGGAAATGCATTCAAATCAAATCAAGGTATTTCAATAATACGTTTTAAAAAATGTATTAGACCGGCACGCAATGTAAGATTTATGCCCCGAGCTGTGCTACACAAACAGCAGCTCGAGCAAAACTCCTTCAGTATCCCCATGTAATGTTAGAAAAATAATTGCCATCAGTTTCAGCATTCAACACGAAATTGGGTAGACATGTCTGTCATAAAAGGACGTAACAAAAGGTCTCAAGGACCCCTGCGTTCGACGCAGCCATTTTAGAAGCCGGTATCCTTGACACATGGGTGATAGTTAAAATGTCTCATTCCAGCGCAAAATGAGGAAATTGAAAGAGTCTGCATTAAAGCACTGCATGATATTTGACAGTCGCTTGTTTTTTTGTCTATTAAGCACTGTAGGTACCATCAAAATCCATATTTAATGGAAATATTGCATTGATTGGGGGTATACAAAAGTCTAACAGCTATGCAAAAGTAGAACGTGTCAAACAAATAAACACGCAAAACAATAAAAACAGTATTTAGTCGTCTGGCTTCTTCACTTTTCTTGCCGACTCAAACACTTTAAAGCCTTTTATGACACACAGGAAAAACAAAAGAAGTCAAGAGATAGAACCTGGACGCCATAAACTAGCAAGCGATGGGCTCGTTTAGATTTATAATGTGCATCTTTCATTGGCCATCTGCAAAGAGTGCACCGGGCGCTGATTTACCTTCCCACTCGGCTTTGAACCCGGTTCAGTGCCACATATTTCATGGTCGGGAGCCCAGACAAGGAGAGTGTTTTGCAGGGGGGAGCGCTACTGTATATCACGCTTGTGTCGCGTCGACAGATGGCCGAGCGGGGCGCTTCCCACGTAATTAGCTCGGCTGCTGAGGCGGAGATGCCGCGGAAGAAAAGCGGCCGGCGTGAGTTTGGGGCATGACCTCCCTAAACCGGAGCTCAAAACTATACGGATAAGATTATGCTAACGACGTACATGAGACACACATCAACATCGTATCAACATCGCATATTCAGTGACATTCATGATGATGCAAAAGTGCGGTAATTAGTTTTCTCAGTTTGTTTTTGTTTTAGTAGTAAGTAGAGTACAGTAAACAGCTGTGGTAGCAATAATGGTAGTAATGATAATTATAGCAGTTGTAGTAGATGATACTACCACTACTGTAATAGTAGTAGTAATAGATTTAGTTTCACGACTAGTAGGGATGGTGGCGGGGGTGGTGTTGGTGTTAATATTGTTAGTAGTAGTAGTAGTACTATCCATCCATCCATCTATTTTCTGAGCCGCTTCTCCTCACTAGGGTCGCTGGAGCCTTAGTAGTACTAGTGTTGGTAAAAGTAATAGTCGTGCTCGTAGTGGTGGAGGTAGAGGTGGTGGTAAGAAGTACCAGTAGTAGTAATTTTGGTATAACTAGTAATAGTAATTGTGTAAGTACTAATGGTAGTGGTGGTGGTAGAAGTAGTAGTGATGGTTGTGGTAGTAGTAGTAGTAGTAATGTTGGTAAAAGTAGTAATAGTAGTCATGCAAGTAGTAATGTAGTGCTGATAGAAAACATTTTCCAGCATTAATGTAACCTATAACCTGGAAAACTCCATTGAAATTGTTTTTTTCGAGAGGGGAAGATAATGTGGTTGCAAAAGTATGCAAACCCGCTTTTAACTGGGCAGGCGGATGTGTTCACAATGAACATTCATTCAAATTCATGTTAAACAGGAGTCAGCATACACCTGCCACTATTTAATGTGCCTCTGATTAACCCCAAATAAAGTCAAACTGTTTCGCAATACTATTTTTGTTTAGGTTTTGTGCTCCCACTGACTGCTATTTGGAACTGTTCATAATTCCCTCCTCCAAAATTTATTTTTTTTTTCCTTCAATTGAGTTGTACAGGTTATAGGCCACATTAATGGTGGAAAAGGTGATTTATCTTAATCTCATCTTTTATATCACTAAAACCGGGTATGGAAACATGGGTATGTAGACTTTTTCTATCATATCTAAATATGCACATTATTGTTTCTTTCCAATTGCTAATTTCCTTTAAAAAAGTAACTTAACTCTCCCGCTATGTAGCCTGTGAAATTTACTGGGGTTTTTTGTTGTTGTTGTTGTTTAAAACTCCAGAAAAACATTTGTTATACATGAAAAAATAGGATGGCTGTGTTATTTCCTTTTACAGTTATTTTTTATTTATGTACATGGTGTATTAAATATAACTGTGTGTGTATCATTCTCCCATTGTTTGAGCCTCAGGTGAGCCGTTGCTTTCAAAGTTAAAAAAAATAAAAAAATAATAAAATAAATCAATCAAATCTGAAGACAAAGCGCAAAGCAAAGCCAAGAAGCCTCGGCGATACCACTGAGCTGAAATCATTCAAAAGGACGGCTAAAAAAAAAAAAAAAAAAAAAAAAAAAAAATTAATGATTCTCTATTGACTGGGTGAAAAGAAAAGGCGATTCATTAGTTATTGCAGAGAAAGAGAGGATGGCGACTGGGCCACAAAAGCTAAAACTTTCACATGCTTTTACCAAACAGAAGCCCTCATATAACTTTCAGGCCGAAGAATGGAACTCTTTTCCATTTTTCTTTCCAGCAGATGCACGCGTCAATCCAGGCGTCCTGATGCTTCTCTGGGCCACCAATTAAGCTAATGCACTCCATTAGCACAAACATCTTCCTCCCCCCACACGCTGACTGACAACACAACATGTTGGACGCCCAACGACTGAAGAAGCAAATACATGAATTACAGCTCCTCACAGGCATGGCTATTGTGCATTAAGTAATTATCTCCTAGAGAATACAGCCATGCTAGTATTGGAGTAGCCAGTATGAGCAACCCCGTTGCATTTTATTCATTCGTTTCATTTTATTTGAGCAATTGAGCAAGAGCGAGCAGCAACCGACATAGACAACATAAACAATCCCAGAAAGGAGCAGGAAGAAGCAAAGCATATTGGCGCCTATCCATTTACCAATTAACAGATATTTTGCTAGCAGCTTTTACATCTAGCAACTTCAATCTAACTTAAACAGAAACAATCAACATCCTTGGTTGGAGACATACAGTACATGCATGCACAAAGGATACATAATACTGTAGTAATATTGTCAGTTTTAATAATTTAAATTGCTTTGACCTATACAGTATACATATAGTAAGTGCTACATAGATGAATAGATCAATAACTTCATTGTACATTTGTATTGATGGCAGTCGTAATACTAGTAGCAGTCGCAGTAGTAGCAGTGATTGTGGTGTTAATAGGATGATGGTAGTACTATAGTGGTGAAACAGCAGTAGTAGTAGTAGTAGTTGTTGTTGTGGTGCTGGTGGTAGTGGTAGATCTAGTAGTTAGTAGTAGTAGTAGGAACTGGTGGTGGCGACTGCAGTAGTAGTGCGGTAGCAGTGGTAGTGGTAATAGGAGTTGGGGTAGTAGTAGTGATGGTGGTAGTCGTAGTAGTGTAGGGGATCGAGGTAGGAGTAGTAGTTAAAATGGCATGGCACGCACACACACACAGCAGCTAGCTAGCTAGCTAGCGTATGAAAGCACGTGTAGTGGTCATAGCCCCTGAGGTCGTGCAAGGTGACACCCAATCCGACCCCCGCCTGCCTCCACGGAAAACGTCCGAGTGTGAACCATTGGGTTGGACAACATTAATCAAAAGCTATGGGCCTCCGAAATAAATCAATACATCTTGCTTAGCTCTGCAGTGCCTATGGCTAATCACCACTGCACTATTTCTAGCTGAGTAGGATTTGTCTATACAAAAAAAAAAAAAAAATAAAAACACACACAACAACAAAAAAACAAATAGAATTTGTCATGAAGGCAGTCAAGCAACACTTTCTGCCGGCTCGCCCCGAGCCCGTTCTTTCCTGCACCATTAGACGAGTCAGCGGGGAAGCTCCGCACGGGAACAGCAGCCGTCTCTCCCAGACTCGTCGGAGAACTAGCAAACAGGTAGTGGACAGCGAACAAACACATAGTGGCTCTACCGCTGAGCTCGCCTGCTTACTAATTGTAGTGCTGGATATGTCACAAATAACAACCCGCTTCCAGGGGGCTAACTCCGTAGACCATATGAGGTGCAAATCAAGAAAAACTGCATTATAAGGATTCAGAACAACAGCAAAAAAAAAAAACATGTTTTGCAGAGATCAGTTTGTTTGTTGTGGTGCTGGCGATGCTATGATATTGGGAGGTGGTAAGGAGGTGGCAAGTGCGGCAGTGTTTGAGTGGGAGCATCCAGTGATTTTTCCCACTCTTGTAGGTTTGTGCTACTGTATGCGTTGTTTCCATATTTCATTAATATGATGCAGCTTGCAATTTCTCCCTGGTAGAGACCGATAAAGTAACCTGAACTTGATCGCGGTAGTAATTTTAGTCATGTGGGAAATAGTAGTAGCGTATTCTCACAACCATGAGGCGCACTTAAAAGTCTTACATTTTCTCCAAAATGGACGGTGCGCCTTAAAATGCGGCGCGCTTTATGTGTGCAATGAGTTCCATCCATCCATCCGTTTTCTGAGCCGCTTCTCCTCACTAGGGTCGCGGGCAGCGCTGGAGCCTATCCCAGCTGTCATCGGGCAGGAGGCGGGGTACACCCTGAACTGGTTGCCAGCCAATCGCAGGGCACATGGAAACAAACAACCATTCGCACTCACAGTCATGCCTACGGGCAATTTAGAGTCGCCAATTAATGCATGTTTTTGGGATGTGGGAGGAAACCAGGAGTGCCCGGAGAAAACCCACGCAGGCACGGGGAGAACATGCAAACTCCACACAGGCGGGGACGGGGATTGAACCCCGCACCTCAGAACTGTGAGGCTGACGCTCTAACCAGTCGGCCACCGTGCCGCCGCAACGAGTTCCAAAATCTGTAAATGTTGTTGTGTGACTTTGATGAGCGCGCCGCTTGACTGACTGGGAGCATTTCCTGCCGACACGCTGCTTATATAGAGGAAAGACGGACGTGACTGAGGACAGCGTGGCTGGATGGACGAGAAAAAAATGAGAGGATGCCTGAGTGAGGTGTACGTAAAGAGGCCGGATGTTTTTTTTTTCCACGCGTCACCGTCCCTGTTGATCTGTGACTCTATGCGTGCCCATCTCACAGCCGCTGTGAAAAACCAAGTGCAGCAAATGAACTCGGAGCTTGCTGTCATTCCGGGAGGCTTGACGAAGGGACTCCAACCGCTGGACATCGGTGTAAACAGGGCGCACAAAGTGAGAGCGGTGGATGACAGATGGCGAACACAGCTTTACGAAGACTAGGAGGCAGCGCCGGTCAAGTTACGCCACCATATGTGAATGGATTGTGGATGCCTGCGCTAAGGTATTTGCTTTGACTATTGTCCGAGCTTTCGCAAAAGCCGGCATCATTGCTGAACAGCCCCCCGGCAACGAGACTGACTGCGACAATGACGAGAGGGAACCCGGCATGTCTGATGGAGAACTTGCCCAGCTGTTCATTTCGGATACAGAATATGAGGACTTTGACGGATTTGTGGATGAGGATTGATCAAAAAATAACGTGAGTACATTGTTAAATACTTCAATAAAGTACAACCGAACTCGCTGTTTACATTGTTAAATACTTCAATAAAGTACAACTGAACTCAGTTTTGCTCCCGCTGCCTTTTAGCGTGCATGCAGGCTACCGTATGTTTTAAGCTAGCGTATGTTTTACCATGCCTGCGCCCAATAATACGGTGCGCCTTATGTATGTGTTAAATACAGAAATAGACCCCGTAACTGAGACTGCGCCTTTTAATGTGGTGCGCCTTATGGTCGCGAAAATACGGTAGTTGTAGTCGTGCTTGTGGTCATGGTGGTTGGTGGTGTTAGGGGTGTTGTGGAAGTCGTAGTTGTCGTAGGAGGGGTGGTGGGAGAAGTTGTACTGATGGTGGTGGTAGTACTAGTAGTATAAGTCATAGCGGTAGTGGTATTAGCAATGCTAGTAATAGTATTAGTTGTAGTATGCTAGTAGTAATGGTGGTGGTGGGGGTGTAGAAGCAGTAGTGGTAGGAGGGCTGGTGGTAGAAGTTGTAGTGGTGGTGCTGGTCGTGGTGGTGGTAGTAGTAGTGGTGTTGGTGGTGGTTGTTATTGTTGTAGTGGTGGTGGTAGTAGTGTTGTGGTAGGAGTGGTAGTGGTAGTACAGTAGTGGTAGTGATGGTAGTTGGGGTGGTGGTAGAAGTAGTAGTGGTCATGGTGGTAGTAGTAGTAGTCGTAGAGGAGGCGGTATAAGTTGTAATGGTAGTGGTAACAGTAGTAGTAGCATTACTAGTAGCAGTGGTAGTCGAATTAGTAATGGTAATAGTCATAGGAGTAGTGGTGCTGGTGGTAATGGTGGTTGTCGTGGTTGCTGGGGTGGCGGTGGTAGTAGTACTAGTATTATAATTAGTCAGTAGTAATAGTAGTAGTGTTGTTGGTGTTTTACAGTAAACTTCAACTGGCCGTGACAAATAAAAGCACTCGTTGCCTCTTATTTGGAGAACCGTGCGAACAAGTCTTTTCATTTACTCGAATTGTTGTTATAGGACGGTCTCTCATTTTTTGAGAGCGACAGAGTGAGAACGGGTGCAAAGAAAAATAACGTGTTTTAAGAAGTTTAAATGTGTTCGGAGTGTGTGGGAGGGGTAACTCTATCCGTCCATCCTCCAGGATAAACAGGGCTTCATTTTATTGTTATCTATAAATTGAGCTTTTCCTCGCTATCCTGAGCCATTAGGACCGCCGCGAGCAGATGCCCGCCGCTCCTCTCCCGAGATCCCATGGATTTCCCGTCACCGTCCAAACAAGACGAGTGGTTATGTGCGTAGCTTTCTCTACGTCCGTCTGCCGCGCATCCATCAGGGAGGGCGCGGAGATTTTGTTATAGGGGGCGGGGAAGGACACAGATGGTCCGCAATCATCATGCGATGGACGTGATGCATCTCAATTTGTGTCAGCAAAAAAAAAAAAAAAAAAAAAAAAAAAAAAGATGATATGTCACTATGCAAAGGGCATTAGCCACGCGACAAGAATGGAAGCGGACAAATTGTCTGCCGCCTGCACTCCGCTGACAACAAGATGACATCAAGCGAAATAGCCTGCCTTGGAAGCCGTGACTCCAACTAAACGACATCATATTCTTATTTAAGACATGTCTACTTAACAAAACAACATAGTCATTTTTTTTTTTGGACTTTCCATACAGAAACTGCATTTTTGGTCACTGAAAACTGACGTTTTGGGTGGTAATCAGCTAGTGTGAATACTGAAAAATGTGTCTCGTTTTGATGACATCACAGCATGCTCCATTATCTTCTGAGGTGAGCTCTTGAAAATATTTGAAAAGAATTATATACAATAAAAAAGTTCAATACAATTATCTTTGAAAATATCTTGCAAAAATAAAAAAAATAGATACACAAACCTACAATGAAAATATTAGGAAATTATATACAGTTTATGTATAAAAACCATACCACACAACACAGTTCTTGAAAAATAAGTAAAATGGGGCTGTTCGGTCCCTGTACGACCGCAGTCAGAGTTTGATCCGCATATCCGGCAGTAAGTCGGACTCGTTCCCGGTGAGGGTTGGACTCCGCCAAGGCTGCCCTTTGTCGCCGATTCTGTTCATAAGTTTTATGGATAGAATTTCTAGGCACAGACAGAATTTCTAGGCACAGACAGAAAAATCCGTTGTGGTAAAGAAGGAGCTAAACCGAAAGGCGAAACTCTCAATTTACCGGTCGATCTTCGTTCCTACCCTCACCTATGGTCATGAGCTGTGGGTCGTGACCGAAAGAACGAGATCCCGAATACAAGCGGCCGAAATGAGTTTCCTCCGCAGGGTGTCCGGGCTCTCCCTTAGAGATAGGGTGAGAAGCTCGGTCATCCGGGAGGATCTCAGAGTAGAGCCGTTGCTCCTCCGCATTGAGAGGAGCCAGATGAGGTGGCTGGGGCATCTGATTCGGATGCCTCCCGGACGCCTCCCTGGTGAGGTGTTCCGGGCACGGAGACCCCGGGGACGACCCCGGGGACGACCCAGGACACGCTGGAGAGACTACGTCCTTCGGCTGGCCCGGGAACGCCTCGGGATCCCTCCGAAAGAGCTGGATGAAGTGGCTGGGGAGAGGGAAGTCTGGGCGACCCTGCTAAAGCTACTGCCCCCGCGACCCGACCCGGATAAGCGGTAGAAAATGGATGGATGGATGGATGGAAACAAACAAAAAATACAATTACCTGTTTCTTTAAAAAAAAATTTTTTTACAAATGCAGTGTGGAAGACTGTATATTTTTCATATTTATAATAAAAAAAGCTGTTGGTTTTTTTTTGATGATGTGGTTTTCATTGGCTGGCAACAAAGTGCTGGGTTTAAACAGTAAACTCCATTTTTGTTGTGAGTCCACATCACTTGCCTTTTTTATCCATTTGTCATTGTTGCTATGGTGCCTTTCGTAAAATGTCTTTCTTCTGGCTTCTGATTGGCTGACGTGGCTACCTCCTGTTGCTTTGGTATGTGCTTGGGGAATGCATTTTTATGGAGACACAGATTTGGATTGTAATCCATATTTGAATGTGGGGGGGGATAAGAATTTGAGATCTGTACCCAAAATGAGTTGAGCATGAACCTCAGCTTTCAGGGACGACCTCCTAAAACGCACATTTGCCTCACCCTTGCATGTACAAGGGGGGGGGATGATGCAGCAGTTTGAGAGCTTAGTTGAATACTCTTGCATTGCCACCCCCCTCCACCCCCAATCCCCCTCAGGCCTTGAGCATGCACGGCTCAGCATTCCGGCGCGGTCAGGTGTGAGCTGCTGGAGGGCGGCCGAGCCCCTTTTTTTGTTTGATTTTTTTTTCTTCCTCCAACAGCCCCATTGAGAGTCCACACTGGCACGGACCCCCTGCCGCCGGGCATTAAGAGATGCTAATCGCGGGAGGTCGGCGTGTTTCAGATGTGGCGGCCGCGGGCTCCCGCTGGCAGCCTCCCCGGGAAGGAAGCGGCTCGCAGAAAACCCACGGCCATCGAGAAACGCACGCGGCACAAAAGGGACTGCAGGCTCCAGCGAGCGGGCCTCATCACCCTTGCAGACATGTGGGTTTCTCCCAACGAAACCAAGGAGGGGAAAAAAAGAAAACCCACACTACATCCTTCCAGGCTTCTATTTAGTTACCTCGAAAATCCTGCGGAACACTTAAATCCTGCATGTGGGCTCCGAAATGACCCCAGGCAAATGTGATGCAATGCGATAAAAAGCCACCTGCTCCGCAGTGCAGCACACAGACTGTGAGCTTGTTTACTGACAATTAAAAACGAATAATGCAAAATAATTTACCCCTGCTCTTGCCTGGCTTTTTAATCGCCCGTTGGTGCACCATAAAAACACCTGAGAGATGCCACAGGAGCTTTTTAGCGTCCCTTTCTATCAAAACATTCACTGGACACAACCTTAGGTACACAGTATGTAATGTTTTCCAACCTTTATTGATCCAAGACACTTTTTTTACATCAGTAAAATCTCACAGCACACCACCAAACAAAAATACATAAAAAGGATAGTTAGCCTAATAGCATAACTGACATATTAGTCAATTTTAACTGACTGTAACAATATCAATATAAAATACCAACATGCTGGCTCAAAATCGTGTTTTTACTTTATGTCGATTCAATTCTCAGTCATCTCGGTCTTTGTAATCCGCAAAGGTTGGATCGAGGCACGGTCAGACAGGTAGTAGGTGGTATAAAAAAAAATGGTAAAGCATGTACTTTCTTCTACACAGAATTCAACATTGGTAGCAGCAGTTGGACAAAATCTCTTAAGTCAACTTTGTCTTTCAAGTCCTTAATAGAACTGGCCAAAATTACCCTAAAATGGACACTTCAGAGAAAAATTGCAGTTTACTTGTTTTACGGCATGGATTCCTTAGAATTTTATATAGGGGCCATTCTTGCCTTTCGAATTTCATGCAGCTACATGAAACTGGAAAGAATGGAAAATAACTACATAGAAACAACAACAACAAAGAAAAACATTTTTGGTATTCATGCATGCTCAGATCCTAATAATGTTCAGTTTTGACTGAAGTATTAGGTGGTGTAACAATGGCACAATATGTATTGTCTTCTTTGCAAAAACGAATCCTAAACATACACTTCTTGTTAAGGCAGTTCATTAAAAAATAACAAAAATAAAAAATACAATTATAATCATAACACGATTGCAACATTTGATTCAATCGCTTCGATGCGTAATTTCACTGTAATTGCTCCGTCAAGTGATGTTTGTGCAATGCAGCAACTTTTAGCTGGCTTAATGAGTTGCGTGGCTGTAAAAGAAAAACAATGCTGGGGGCTTCTCCGATTTCCTTTGTGATTGTAATTAACTCTTTGCTGCCCGTGAACCATTGTTTGTATTCACCCTGAAAGCAAAGCGCATTTAGCATGACGTGCTAGCTGTTGGCATCTAAAAAGGAATGTGGAACTAAAGGTGGAAATGAAGAAGTCCTCGTCGTTCCTCGGCTGCTGTCCCCCTCCTGATAGCCCAGAGGCTAAGACGACTGCTTTATAGCTATGCAAAGCGGCTATTGTTAGGAGGGCAATCTGCCGTGGAAGAGAGCATCAAGTCCACCATCGCCAACCCCGTCCCCTCCTGGATCGCCTCGTCACGGCGAGATGACCACCAAATCACCTCTTGAGGAATTAAGGAAGAGATTTACGGCGGGATTAATAACTCGCTCCGTTGGGGGGTGGGGGGGGTTCTCTTTTTTCCTCCTCGAGCAGGCGGGCAGCTGGGACACTTTAGGAGTTTGATGTAATTTGAGCCTTTGGGAGCCCGATCAACTATTAAAAGCGTTTCATTTTGTGGTATCAGGAGGAGGGAGTTGTCAATGGGGGACTGAAATGGAAAGAATCTGTGTTTAAGCTTCTTGTTTTTCTGACAGGTGGCCTAATATATATTTTTAAGATCTATATATAAACCTTAAAATGTGCTTCTCACACTGGGGTTCAGGGACCCAGGGCGTCCGCAAGCTGTAACTTGGGGGTCCTCAAAATCTTTTACTATAAATTATTAGGTATGTTGTATCATTTTATTAAAAAAAAAATTAAAAAAAAAAAGCGTAGCTAAATATGGGGACATACATTCCAATAAAACAAACATTCTAAATTAATTACCCCTATCCTATCTTAGGACCAATTAAAAACTCTGATATGATTGTGGCATATCATCATATCAATCTGACATCATTGCAGAAATATTTATTTTCCCCTTGAACAAAAGGATTTTTTTTCAAGAATAAAGTCCTATTTTTTAAAGAATAAATGCATCTTTTGTGGAATTCAAGGGCTAATAATAAAGTAATAATAAGTAATAAATCATAAATTAAAATTCCAAGATTCCACTAAGATTTAAGCATATCGTGAATGAGAAATTAAGTTTTGCTTGACGTTCATCAGTTATTGACTATACTGGCACAAATAAAATTTTATGTCAATACAGACTGCTTGCTTTGGAGCCAAGTGAGGCAGTGGCCCACCTATTGGAGTAAAATATGTGACAGTTGGAACCTAGTATCAAACAACAACAACATTAAAGCTGCAACCAGCGATGACTGGGCCCTCGCGAGCCTCACTTTTTCATGGCAAATGCTAAAAATGATCAAAGATCGATGCCATGCTCCACTCACATTAGATGGCGTAGGCAAAAAAAAGTTTGGCAATTTAACGTCGTCCCTCTGTCCAGGGAACCTGCTTTCAATCGGGGATCACTTTGGCAAACTCCCTGGAATTCAACCAAAATTGCCGATTCAAGCCAAAATGGCCGATTCCTGTTCAATTTTGGGTGTGGGTCCTTGAGAGTTTTTCGTGCATCGTGTTATGATAGACGTGCACCTAATTTCGTGACAATTGGCGAAACTGGTGTCTGGGGCTAATATTTTCCAGACTTTCCAGGGGGCGCTAGTGAGTGAGTTCTGCCCATCTATCAAGTGAACTTGCTTCTAAGTGGGACTCATTTGGACGAATTTCCTATTAAGAGTATGTCAAAGTAAGAACCCTGGAATTCGCCCCCAAAATGGCTACTTCATACCAAAATGGCCGACTTCCTATTCAATTTAATGCATGGGCCCTTGAAACTTTTCCACGCGTCTTGTTTAAGAAAAACGTAAACCCAATTTCGTAGCAATCAAAGAAATTGATGTCGGGAGCGGATCTTTTCTTCTTTCCAGGAGGTGCTACTTTTCGGGACCTCTAAAATCCATACATTATCATCAGGAATCAGAATATTTTTGACTTTTCAGGCATATTGAGGCCCACACTCATCAAAAAAGGCAAGTCATTCTCATCACAGCTGTCTGGCAACATCATCAGCATTAGTAGTAAATGTAAGAGTGCATGTTTCTTGCCATCTTGTGACACGCACGTTTGCACTTTTTCGGAGCGAGAACGCCGCTCAGCCCGTCAGGTGCACGAATCAGCCGCTGACGTCTTTGGCAAGGAGCTGACGCATATCAACGACGCATCGCGCTGGAGAGTTTCGGAAGCATTAATCTAGCTCGAGAGGGCTGCGTTTGACTTGTTAATTAAAGTAATGCCTTTCAGCGACCAGCTTTAACACTTTGCACCATTTCCGTTGTTGAGGTATTTAATGTGAGGGTCCGAAGATGAACGCGGAGTGAAAATACAAGGTAAATGTGTGACAAATATATCAATCCATCCCTTTTCTATAGTGCTTGTCGTCATTAGGGAGCTGGAGTCTACCCCAGCTGACTTTGGGCTAGCGGCGGTGTACACCCTGGACTGGTCGCCAGCCATTGTCAGGGCGCATATATCGAAACAACCAATCACACTCACATTCACACTTATGGACAATTCATTTACTTTTTAATGAAGCTAACATGCATGTTTTTGGGGTGTGGGAGGAAACCCGGGTACCTGGAGGAAACCCACGCAAGGTCGGGGCATTATGAAAACTCCAAGGCCGGAGCAGAGATTCGAACCCTTAACCTCCGAACTGTGAGGCGGATGTCCTCACCACTCACGCACCCTGCTGCCAAGTGCAACAAATCCCTCCCGTTGAATCCAAATCAGGGTCCATCTCTTTGAAAGCAACATCTGGACTCTGCAGACTGTGCTTGCCCACGTTTCCCGAGGCTGTGTATCGACTCGTTCTCAACTTTCTACTCTCTCTTGCAGACATGAAAAAAAAAAAAAACGAAGGCCGATGTTTTCACCGAAAGGCGTCTGCAGGACCTACAACACACAACGTGTCCGGGAGCGAGGGATCACGGTGAGGCTAGGCCTCCAGAAGGCAAGTAGAGTTGAGAGACGACTCACCGTCAGCAGCTGCAGCGTACAGGTTCCCCGAGCCAGCTTTAACTAAGAATGAATCGGGGCCAGACTCATCCTCCGAGTCAGAGTCCCGGGCTGGCTGAGCTGCACTGTTACCTAGCAACCCCCCCTGGCTCTGATTGGCCGCAATGCAAGGGGGAGGGTACGGGAGCTGCTCGACAGGGGAGGAGGAGGCGGAGGAACAAAGCAGCGTAGGACCTGTGGACCACAAACAGAGACAACACATGGTGGTGGAGGGGTGGGTGGGTGGCTGGCTGGGAAACACACCCAAACATCACACACACACTAATGCAGGACTTAAATGACACTTGATAACCAAACATCGACACCTCCACCTTGGTCTCCGCCACCTCACTCCAGCTGAGAAGAACAAGACATGACTTTGATATAGGAGAAGTCATGCCTGATTTTGCTTTAGCACGTGTGAAAACACCTTCAGGGGGTGTCGAATGGATAAAAAGACAATTTCCGGTGGAACATCCTTTTTAAAAAAACTTCACTCTGCATAAACACAACCCTGTACTTCAACACTTTAATTAATCTAATCGCAAAACCTAATGATGGGTTTGAGAACTTGGTCCTCTCTAACCATATACATGCACTGACGAAAATTGTTTTCACAATTTCTGTGTCACCAATCTTTCCAGTCTCCATGATTGAAATTTAGTTTTTGTCTTTGAAAAATCTATGATTTAGCTACCATGACCCTAAAATGGTGTCATTTCAGGTGTGATTTCTTCAGACGTGTTTGTAAGTCCACTCATGTTCGCAAAATGTGAAACTGCTGAATCTGGATCGGGAAAAGAAATCCAAATTAAAACCCATTCACTGCCCGCCTTCCCAGTTAACATGGATATTTGACTTCTAAAGCTGTCAATGGCAGTGAATGTGTTTTAAGCAACCAAAATTCCGAAAAGAACAAGACATGAATAACTTTGAGAAAGAAGAAGAAGTCGTTTCTGACTTTGGTTTAAGATGAGAAAAAACACCATTAAGGGGGTGTCAATCATTTCCGCTCACACATGGCTCTCAAGCATAAACTTCACTGTGTATAACCAAAACCCTATACTTTTAACACTTTGCATTAACAGTTCGTATTTTTGGGTCATAAATACTTGATGGGTTTGTGAACTCATCAATTAAAATGTATTACACATAAAAGTCAAAAAAATATATCTATATACCGATTGACCATGTTTCTGGACTGTGTGAGGAAGCTGGAGAACCCAGACAGAACCACAGGCAAGTAGAGTAAGAACATACAAACTCCACACTCAAATACCCCAGATGACACAGATTCAAACCTAGAACCTCCTTTGGCAATAAAACACATTAGCAGATGTGTACTGTGCAGAATAATGTGCTCGCGGGTACGGACGTCCTCCTGAGGCAGCAGTAGAACAGATTCCAACCTTCACTGATCTCAACCACCTTAGTAGCAACTGACCTACATGGCACATGTGAATAATTCACCCCAAACCTCTTATTTTTTTCCCCCTTCAAGACTTATTGGGTCAGGCCCTGAAAATTATGACATGACCGTGACGGAAAATGTATACAATCATAGTTTTCTGTACATTTGTAAGTCTCATACATGTGACTTGCTTAATACTGACTAATGACTGATTAGATTGTTGGGTATGTTTGTGGTTGGAGCGATAGTTCTTGTTCGATTAAATCAGAGGATGGCAAAGTCAGACAAAACCATCTTCGTGGGATAAGAGAAAACAATAATAGTCAGTGTTGCATAAAAGAGAAGCACAGCGAAGGATTGGAACAACTGATACTGCATTTGCTTAATGGTTGTTTTTTTCTTCTTGCAACAAGGTATCCAGGTCTCCTAGATATTATTAAAGATATTTCAACACTAACAGACTGAGACAAACAAAGGCATCGCAGCGGTCTGGCTTTGCGTTTCTGCTGACTGGGCCTCCATCCATCACGGCTCCGCAAGCGTCCCGCAAGAGTATTACAATGCAACTCATTGATTCACATCTAATTAGGAAACAATTAGCCACATTAGCATGACAGGGCCGAGCCGTGCGCAAGCAGCAAATTCCCACGAAGCCTCTTGAGGAGGCATCACGGTACAGCCTTCATCAAACTTTGCCTGCAATAAAATAAAAAAACTGTTACTGTGTGCGCTGTAATCCAGGGGTTTTCAAACTTCAAGGGACAATTTACAGGGAGAATTTTTTTTCCAAGAAAAGCCTGAAAATTATTAACATGACTAAATAACATAACTACCCTGTGCGCCCCTAAATGCCATGGGAAGTATCTTTTTAATGCTTCAAACTACATATTCAGTGACCCGTTTAACAGAAAGTAACTTGAACAAATTTTATTGGATTGAATTCTGATATATTTGTAATCAGTTCAGTATGTTTGTTTTATTGGCGTGCCGATCCCCATACAGGTATACACAAATGTTACAAAATAATGCATTGCAAAGATTTTGCGGACCCCGGGGTTCGCTGCACCCAAGTTTGAGAACCACTACTCAACGCTGAATCAACCTCGGTGGCGTTTCAGCTTGAACAAGAGCCCCAGAAAAAGCTCGAAGACGGCCACCTCTCGCTTCCCATCATTCACTTAGCATCAAGTGGGCCGATTAGTTCCTGACAGCTTCAGCAAGCAATGAGCAAACAAGCGGCACATTAAAGGTCTGAAGTAAACGCTTTAGCGAGCTCTTTAGTGGGACCAACATGCTAGCTGGTAAACGATAATGATAGTGCGGCGTGAGGCGCAACTTCCTGCCAGAACGACTCATTACATGTCTCATTAGCAAGTGGCAACAGACAGCAAAGTGTTGCTTTTTCAAGTAAAAAAAATAAAAATAAATTCCATGAAGTAAAAACATTTTAATTATATAACAGCCATTTGTGGTGTGTGCTTGTTTAATGCGTCTGGTAACGTGACATAAACAAATGAGCATACTCCATTTGAAAAATAAGCTCTTTATCCATTCCTCAGTGAACACAAGAACAATGGAACGGACACCTACATCTGATTGGGGCTCACTTGGACGAATTCCCTAGCAGGAGTTTGTCAAAGCTCTGGAATTTACCCAAAATGGCTGCTTCAAACCAACATCCTGTTCAATTTAGAACATGGGTACTTCAGACTTTTTCATTCTGTTATGATGGCCATATCCAACCAAATTTCCAGTCATTTGGTGAAACTGGTGTTAGGGGCTGCCATTTGTCTCACTTTTGAGCAGGTGCAACTGTGTGAGTTTTGCTGAGTCCTCTTTGATAGCTCTAAAAATGCATACATTTTTTCATGATTCACACATAAAAAAAAATTTGCAATTTTGTGTCTCCATTTGTCAAAGATAGTTGCTTCCGAATGGGACTCATTTGGGCAAAATCACAAGTTGGAGTTCGTCAAATTATGAGCCCTGGAATCTGCCCAATATGGCCGCCTTGTGCCATGCCCACCTAATTTCATGTCTTTCAGTGAAACATTTATTTCTTTTGGTTTTATACATTTATGGACTGAGCTATTTTTTCCACCATCGTCGCAGCATGTGAAGCCGGCCCGAGCAACACAAAAGCTACGGTTCCTTTTTGTTTTACAACACTCCAAGTAAGTAGCTGTGATACAACATGTCCCACTCATTAACTTTGTTTTTCCAAACATATTGATTGATGAATCATTTGTGTTTCTGCCCATCGCCTTGGGCAGAAACAAAAGTTGACCAGCGTGCCAATTAAATACAAAAAGGAAAGGAACCTGCTCACAATGTAATACAGCAAATAGTCTTTACTACACTTTGTAAGTAAGTTTGTTTATTTATAAAAGTCTAGAAATTATATGACACAAAAACACAATACTGTTATTTCTGTTTTTTTCTTTAGTGTTGTTGAAGCTGGGTTCTTAGCATCCTTAGCTGTCTTAGCTACCTCAGCAATCTCCAGTTCCTGAGCACACATAGTGGTTTAGCAGTTTTAGCAGCCTTAGTTGTCTTTGAAACATTAGCATTATTATTATCTTAACGTTAATCAGAATAATCTTTATTTTGCCAAGTATGTCAAAAACACTCAAGGAATTTGTCTCCGGTAGTTGGAGCCGCTCTAGTACGACAGCGAATACTTTTGAGACAAAGACATTGAGAAAAGCAGTCACTGAGCAATAAAAGGTTGCTAGTAATCTGGTAATCCCGGTACAATTTATATTTTAATTTTTTTTGTCAATTGTGCAAATAGATGTAGAGTTCTCTAGCAATGAGAGCAGTTTGAATGACTAATAGAGCAATAGTCCGGTGCAAAGACCACTGTGCAAAGGGCGCCGAGACTTCAAGAAATGTATGCAGTTTTAGTTTGCATTGTTTGGTAGCACCTACCTGAGGGAAGGAGCTGGAAGAGCTGGTGACCAGGATGTGGAGGGTCCAAGAGGATTTTGCATGCTTTTGTCTTAGTTCTGGCAGTATGCAAGTCCTCAAGGGTGGGTAGGGTGGTACAGACAATCTTTTCAGCAGTTTTGATTGTCCGTTGCAGTCGGAGTTTCTCCTTTTTTGTAGCAGCACCAAACCAGACTGTGATGGAAGAACACAGGACTGATTCGATGACCGCTGTGTAGAACTGCCTCAACAGCGCCTGTGACAGCCGTGCTTCCTCAAAAGCCGCAGGAAGTACATCCTTTTTGAGGATGGAGTTGTTGTTGAACTCCCACTTCAGGTTCTGAGAGACTGTAATTCCCAGGAACTTGAAGGTCTTGACGGTTGACACAAGGCAGTTGGACTGCGTGAGGGGCAGCTGTGGTGAAGGATGCCTCCTGAAGTCCACAATCATCTCGACAGTCTTGAGCATGTTCAGCTCCAGGTTGGGTTGGCCGCACCACAGCTCCAACCGCTCCACTTCCTGTCGATACGCAGACTCGTCACCGTCTTTGATGAGACCGATGACTGGCGTCGTCTGCCAACTTCACAGTCATTTTCCGTCACGGTCATGTCATAATTTTCAGGGCTTGACCCAATAAGTCTTGAAGGGGGAAAAAATAAGAGGGTTGAGGTGAATTATTCACATGTGCCATGTAGGTCAGTTGCTACTAAGGTGATTGAGATCAGTGAAGGTTGGAATCTGTTCTACTGCTGCCTCAGGAGTACCGTCCGTACCCGCGAGCACATTATTCTGCACAGTACAAATCTGCTAATGTGTTTTGACAGCCGGTTGCGTTGAGGTGCAGTCGTTCACGTAGAGAGAGAAGAGGACACATCCATGGGGCGCCCCGGTGCTGGTGGTGCGTGTAGATGAGGTGGTGTCCCCCAGCTTCACCTGCTGTGTCCTGCCCGTAAATCCACTGGCAGATGGCAGGCGAGACGCTGAGCTGGAGAAGCTTGGATGAGAGGAGTTCGGGGATGATGGTGTTGAACGCTGAGCTGAAGTCCACGAACAGGATCCTCGTGTAGGTCCCCGCGCCCTCGAGGTGTTCTCGGATGAAGTGCAGTCCCATGTTGACTGCATCATCCGCGGACCTGTTTGCTCGGTAGGCAAATTGCAGGGGAAATTGGATGGTACTTCGCACAGTTCCAGAGATCTCTTGAAGATCTGTGCGAAGACTCGAGCGAGCTGGTCCACGCAGACTTTGAGGCAGGATGGGGACACATGCTCTGGGCCTGTCGCTTTGTTAATCTTTTGTTGTTTGAAGATGCGTCTCACATCCTGTTCATGGATGGTCAACGCAGAAGTCAGAGGTGTGATTGTGGTCGGTGGTGCGGCTGGGTGGGTGTGGGGTGTGAAAGTGTCCTTTTCAAATCTGCAGTAGAAGGTGTTCAAGTTGTTGGCTGGTGTGCTATTGTTCTCAGCTTGGGGAATTGATGCTTGTAATTGATTAGCGATTGTAATGCACGCCATAATGATTTCGAGTCGTTAGTGCTGAACTATTTTTCTAACTTTACTGCATAGTTTCATAGTTCAATGTTAATTTCTTGAGTCAGCTGGTTTCTAGTTTATACAGGGCCCTGTCTACACTTCGATATGTGTCCTCTTTAGCCTGGCAAAGTTGCTTAAGTTTGGCAGTGAACCACGGCGTGTTGTTATTGAATGTGTGAAATTATTTTGTTGGTACACACACATCTTCACAAAAACTGATATAGGATGTGACAGTGTCCGTATATTCATCCAGGCTGCCAGCTGAATTTTCAAAGACACTACAGTTTGTGCAGTCTAAACAGCTTTGAAGTTCTATCTTTGCTTCATTGGCCCACTTTTTCAGTTTTCACGGTAGGCTGCGCGCATTTAGGTTCTTGCCTGTACGTCGGTATTAAGTGAATTAAGCAGTGATCAGACAAGCCCGGGGCTGCACGAGGTAAGGCACGGTATGTGTTATTTAGCGTATTATAGCAGTGGTCTAAAATGTTATTTTCTCTGGTAGGACAGTCGATGTGCTGTATTTTTGTATTTAGGGAGTTCGTGGTTGAGTTTAGCTTTGTTAAAGTCCCTGAAAATAATGAGGGGTGAGTCTGGGTGTTTTTTTTCAATTTTGTTCAGCGAGCGTTAGCAGCGTGACGTTCGTTTTAACTCGAGGCGGACTGTAAACACCGGCGAGAATGAAAGACATTACCATCACAATAGCAAATTTAGCCTTTTGAGCAACCTTGGCTGTCTTAAGATCCTTAGCTGTCTAACAAACGTACCCGACAGAACTGTCACACAGTGTGCGTGGTTCGGTAACTGTTTTCATGAATGGCCGATCAGGTCTGTCACTGGTTTTGTAGCGATCAAAATACACGTAAGCTTTCACTCACGCTAAAAATAAATTTCCGGGTTTAAGCGAGAGAGACACCGAACGGCCGCTGCACCGCCCTCAAAACATATAAATGGAGTATATAAATCATCAAATATTGTGTTTTACATTAATACTTAAAAATATTTATAATTTCGAATGCCTGCCTGTGGATGAAAAAGTGAAGCTTGCGTCAAATATTTACGCGAGAGGTACGTACGGTGCTGGGCAGTTCCGATGAATGAGAGAGCGAGACGCTTTTACATTATCCACAAGCTATCACGTCAACTCTGTTTAGAAACCCGCTTCTTCCTTAACTACAAACTTTTTTATGGTTTAATAAATGTGATAAAGTACAATATACTGTATGTACAGCATCAAACGCCTATACAGGCTCAGTATCCCCTGCTGTCTTGGAAAGTTAGTTACTTTAGCAACCTTATCTTCCTTAGCAAACTTAGCTGTATTAGCATCTTTGGCTGCTTAGCAATTTGAGCTCTCTTAGCAACATCAGCTGATTTAGCAGCCCTAGCTGTATCAGCACTTTTAGCATGCTTAGCTGCCTAGCCAACCTTGGCTGCCTTAAAACCCTTAGTTGCCATACACATTAGCTTTTGTCACATTACCGGTCGGTCCATGAGCAGCCCATGCTTCCTTTGCAAATGTTGCTGTTTTAGTAGCGCTAGCTCTCTTAGCATCCTTAGCTGTCTTAGCTTTCTCAGTAATCTTGGCTGCCTTAGCATCTTTGCTGTCTTGGAAAAACTTCAACATCTTTTCGTGTTTTAGCTGGCTTAGCTCCTTAACTGCCTTAACACCTTTAGCTACTTGAACAAACTGAGCCGTCCTATGCCTGTTTGTTTCTACTACGCATCATGAACAGTGGATAACCCATTTTTACACTTGTATGACAGTCACAAATGCTAACATGCTATCGCTGTGCCTATTGTAAGGGCCAGAAAAACAGGCGCAGTTTGCAATACTATCAACATTAAGATTCACTGTTTTTATTGGTTTTACATTTTTAGACTGGTGAGCTACGCACGTATGAGACGATTGCATTTTCTTTTTCACAAATTACGCATTCCGAGCAACACGTCAAATCACAGCCATCGAGGACACGCATCACAAACAGACAAAATCATTACGGCCTGGCAGATATTCGGCTGGAATTTAATTTTAAGGAATGCATTTATCTGACAAGACCACGTTCAAATTGAATTGGGTAAATAGAAAAATATCATTTAAAGAGGGGGTGGGAAAAAAAGAACAAAATCGATTAAGGAGAGTCAACATTCATCCAGAGAGTCACGATTTTTAATTCTCAAGAGAGAGATTGAGCTTTACGTTTTCAAAAACATAACTGACGTCAATAACACTTTTAACTTAAGACCACAGATGCCACAGAGCTGAGATAAAGATGCAACCTTGACAACGTAGTGCAATCAAAGAGAAGAAAAAGTGATTATTGTTCCGTTAAATACACCTCATAAGCCTCATGGAAATAACACTCTCATAATGGGCGTGACATTAAGCTACTGATGCCGACAATGCCTTAATTGGACGCCTAATGGCTTTGCAATTGCACCGATCATCATCATCATCATCTGTTTTGTTTTCGGCACGCTACAGCTGGATTCAGATTTGACTGTAGAACAATTTTTTATTTGTTTTAAACATTAAACATAAACATGGTGGGAATGGAAAATTAATTCAGCTTAATTTCCTATAAAGGCCAGGGCTAACAACCTTTTTCCAAGGACCCCCATTACACTGAAGTCTTTCTGGGCTCACAAACTTTGATCCCCATTAAACCTTTTGTAAGTGTTAGCACAGGGGTTCTCAAAACCTATGGGGTACAGAGACCCCTAACGGGAACTTTTTTTCCCCCAAGGAACCCTTCAAATCCTAACGCTGGTTAAACATAACTACCATGTGTACCCCTAAATGCCGTAGACATAAAAAAGTTGTATATTTTAAAGAAAAAAGTCATAATGTTATGATTACAAAGTTATATTTATTTGAAGAAAAATTGTGAGAATAAGTAATGTTTTCTCAAGAAAAAAACTTTGTAATCTTGACAAGAACAAAGGCATACTTTGAGAATGAAGTTGTAGTTTTCTTAATATGAAAGTCAAAGTATAATGAGAAAGGTATGTCATATTTTAACAAGTATTTAACAAAAATACAACATTATTTTCATCAAAACATGCCTTTTATTCTGGGAAGGACATCTTTATTCTAAATATATATATATATATATATATATATATATATATATATATATTTGATGGTACGCATATGAATGAAAAAATACACCTTTTTAAAATGACTTCTTTTCCCCCTGTAGTAATACACCACAACCCCAGGTTGAGAAGCACCAATCTACAGGTGACTCTAATTGAAGACACAATTGCACTTCAACAGATGCCATTTAGTGTCTTAAACTGCAGCCATGCTGCTAACTGCCCACGGTTCAGACACCCTGCCAACAAACCAACACAAAGACTCGCAAACAAAGCGACAACAGAGCCAGCTTTTGAAAAATACTACTTCTTTTTTTTTTCCCCTGATTGTTCTGCTTAGCTGCTTTAAATCAATACCATAAAAGAATGGAGCTAATGTATGGCATGGTGGGACACAAATGGTCTTTTTATAGACATGGCACAGGAAATGGAAATGATATTTGTGTTGCAATAAATGAACATGACCGCACAAGACGGCACGGTTCCGTTTACGGCCGACCTGCAACGTTGTTATTGGCACTTAAAAGCTGGCGTCCATTTCTCAGACGCTGAGTGTCGAGCAAATTACAACTGGATGCTTTGCGCCAGACCAGGAAGCTAACACAAGCTCATTAACAGACTTACACACGACTGTTTGAATATGTTGTAGATGTCTTAGCATTGTTAGCTCTCTAAGCATTTTAGCCATCTTCTTTGACAAACACTTGTTAACTAAGTTTCTGCAGACCAGCAGATAGCAGTAGTGGTTCCAAAAGCAGTGGTTGCCCATTTTTATTTCAGCAAATTAAGTGGAGTCTAACGACACAGCAATTATTTTTATGTGTTCTGAGTTTCTATTTCAGACAACATTTTTGTATTTCTTTTTTTTTTTTTTTAATTGTCAAGTATTTGTGTATTTTTGGTGAATAGATTATTAAAGATTAAAGATTAAGATTAAATACAACTGAACTGAATTTGGGCAGTGATTCTTTCACATACCACTAGAGGGACCCAGTGAGCCACAAGTGGTACGTGTATCGCACCCCGAGAATCACTGGCCTAAGCTGTCTTCACATCTCAGTTGACACAGCATCCATCACCATTTTAGCTGTCTGACAACTTTAACTGTCGTTGTAGACTCAATTGTGATAGCAACTTTAGCTGCTTTGTTATCCTACGCCATCCTTAGCCTAGCATGGGAGGGGTGAGATATAGCGTCTCCACTCCATCAGCCTGGCCTCTGTCAAGGCCATCCATCCAGTCCACTGTCGTCCTCCCAAATGGAGGGATGGCGTGCCTGGTGATACATCTGATGGTGATACATCTGAAGGACGCCATCTGTTTACACTTTTTCATGACAAACGACTACTTCGACTTCTGCAGACCTGTTGGGTGCAGTAGTGCTTCCAAAAGCTGGTCTCAGTTTATAGAAATTGTGAAATATTTTTGTATTTTCTCATCTATGTTTTGTCAAATATTTGTGTATATTTTTGTATTTCATATAGACATCATTCTATTAATTTTCCGTCCCTTAATTTTAATTTTTGGGAATATGTGTATTTCGTCTAATATTTTGTCAGATACTTTTGTACTATTTTCAATATTCATGTATTCAATTTTATTTTTTTTTCTTGTCTGTTTTTTCTAATTGTATATTTTTTACTAATATTTGGGGATTATTTTACATTATTGTTTCCCCCAATATTTTTAAATTTTCAATCTAATTTCCTTTTTTTTCTAATATTAGCTTTTGTCTAATATTTGTGTATTTTTGTCTAATATTTGAAATCATATTTGTATGTTTATCATTTTATTAAAATGAAGTAGTTTCTCCATGAATGTTTTTGAACTGCTCTGAGTCACTAAACCAAATGTTCCATTAGCTCCTTCCTGGTCATTAGCCGGCTTGTCCACGGAATCATTAATACTGATGTAGTGTGGCATCATTAACCCCCCCCCCCCCCCCCTCGCCGTGTAGCTCCTGTCCCCCCCGTGATGCCCCATTCAAGCTTCCCTAGCGGGGGCTGTCATTGTTCGAGGATGAAAAGTGAACGCTGTTGTGCGCTCACCTCAGTCTGCAGGCATGCGATTACTATTTTAAGCATCTCCTGGCCAACACAAGTGCCTGGAACTAATATGCCAGTGGCCTGTATACAAGTGCGCTGATTTAAATGGACCTAGCTGGACCTCTCACACAACTCCTGCTACTGACACACCATATTACCAGAAATAGTGGCCAACTTACTAATAATTTTTCACTCAGAATAAACAAAATAGTAGTAACTGTAATTGTCATTGATACTGTTGTTCATACATGCACATTGAACTGTGTTGGTAACCAAAACACCAGCACCTAAATAAGCAAGTAAATAATTTGTGCAAAGTGCAAAGACTTACGTGAGGTTGAAAATGAGTTCCCTGTACAGTTTTAAAGCTGCCTTAGTATGCTAGCCATCGTCGTCAGCCATTTAGCGTCATAAGCTGTCTAACTGTGTTAGCAACATTCGCGGCCTTCAGAAATCTTGGTTCTCTTAGCATCCATATTTGTCTTAGCAACCTTAGCAATCCCAACAGCATTGTCAAATCGTATCTATTTTCCTTAACATTCGGACCACTTGTCTTCATCACTTTAGCTACGTTGGTATCTTCGGCTATCTTAGCAAAACTAGTGCCCTTAGCTGTCTTAGCAACCTTAGCATTCTCATCTGACTCCTGAAGTGTATAACCAGCCTGAGCAGCCTTGGTTATTTTAGCATCCTTAGTTGCTTTAGCATTCAAACCATCTTATCAAACCAGAGCTGTCTTAGGAGAGTTGTGAGGAATCCCACTCGTGTTCTAGGCAGGACACGCCCGGCCATCCAACAACCAATCATATTGCAGCGGTGCGTGTCCTGCAGCCAATGATATTGGAGTGGGGCGTGGATTCCTAATAACGCGTCTTAGTAACACTTGCATCTTTATCTGTTTCATTAACCATAGATGTCCAAGCAACCGTAGCTATTGTAGGATCCTTAGTTCTCTTAGCATTCTAGCCAGCGTAGCTATCTTAATCACTTTAGCTATCTTGGTATTCTCAGCAAAATTACTATCATAGTAAGCTAATCTATCTCAGCACCCTTAGCTGTCGTAGAAGCCTTCACAAACATAACCATTATAGCATCCATAACTGTCATAGCATTCTAACTAAAATGGGAGCCAAGCTTTGCTGTCAATTTAGCTACCTTGGTTTCCTTAGCAAACTTAGCTATTTTGGCCAAATTGGCACACATAGCTGTCATAGAAAAGCACAACTGTGAAGACACATCCTCATCAAGCACTCATTGCAACTGGGTCACTTTAACCACCTTAACATCCTTAGCTATCTTAGTGACCCGAGCTGCCTCAGAAACCTTAGCTGTCTTAGCATGCTACACATCTTAGCCAAACGTAGCCATTAAAGGTAGCATCCTTTGCTATCTTAGCGTGCTCCGGAAAAAAAATAAAATAAAATAAGAGCACGTTGTTAGAATGTGCTGCTCAGTTATTCAGAAGCCCACACCCTGGGAGCGTTGGAGCGCACGCTTGCCGCTCGACTGAAGAGACAGAGCGGCCAGAGCGGCCAGAGCGCCAGCCGGGACGCGCACGGAAGCCGTTCAAGCAAGATGGGTGTTCGTAAATTCAAAGAAAGGGAGCGTGCTCTGCCTCTGTGAACACCGCAGCCTCAGAGCAGCATTAGGGCGTCATATTTAATTTCCCTACGCACCCAAAGTGACCTTACTATCTTAGCATTCGTAGCATCCTTAGCTGCCTTAAGCATTCAAGCAATCTTAGCCAACCATCGCTGTCTTAAGTCACTGAAGCCACCTCGGTATCCGTTGCATGCTTGACTATCTTAGCAAAGCTAGCGACCTCATTTTCCTCCGAAACCTATCTGCGTTAGCATCATTAGCCTTAGTTGTAGCCTAAACTTCTCGTGGAAGGGAAAATAAACAATGGTGATGGAGGATAATTATCATCTTTTTAGTCTGTCTCCTCTGGTGGATAAACACAATGACATGAATAAATAATAGTCCACAATCCTGTTTAGCCCCCAACGCACACACGCACACCAGCAGTAATAAAGGGAGGAAACTCAAAGAAGACAAAAGTTTACTTTCGCTGCTTGAGAGACATTGCGGGCCACTCATTAGGGCCCCGCAGAACAAAGAAACCCTGGCTGCCTGCCTGCCTGTTTGCCTTTATCCCGTCATTCCTTGAGAATGAGACGGCCGCCTTTTGATTTCTTTTTTCTTTTCTTTTTTTTCCTTTTTTTTTTTTTTGGGCGCACCTTCGTCAAAGTGCTATTTATGCCCTGGCTGCTTTTCCATTTCCGTCACTTTGTGCAAAGAGTTTGTTTGCGCGTCTGTGGAATGTAAAACACACGGCGCCGAGCAGCGCTGCCAAGTCCTCGCTGTATT
Source organism: Phycodurus eques (assembly GCF_024500275.1). Lineage (NCBI taxonomy): Eukaryota > Metazoa > Chordata > Actinopteri > Syngnathiformes > Syngnathidae > Phycodurus > Phycodurus eques. Next base: position 27,099,375 of record NC_084531.1, read on the forward strand.
TATTTCACAGCACACGGGCATAAACTTCAGCCACGTTTTTTTTTTTTAACGCTTCAATGTACGAGAAGTTGGCTCATTTAAGGCAGGAGGGCTGAATAATTCACCAAACGGAGACGCTGATTGTGCATTTTTTATTTTTATTTTTTTCACTTTTCTTGTGCTAAAAGGGAAAATGCGAATTCAACCTGGTGGTACTACGAGAAATCGAGATAGTAAGAAGTATGCCAAGAGCATAAATTAAAAGAAAAAAAAGGTAATCCAATTTTCCAATGGCTAATTCCCACTGTCCCAATGAATAGAAATGGAGGTGCCTGCAGGGTACAGCAAATGACCCTTTATTAAGGCCAAAGCAGCAATAAAGCAGCATTCAAAGACACCCACACTCCCGCAATAGCGCCCATTAACATTTTTTTTCATTCTTATAAATTGGTTTATTATTAGATTAATGGATAAAGGGTCCTTATTAGGGATGATATGGTAATTATGGTTACTACCGTATGTAGCGTCTCTGAAAGTAGGAGGTGTCTTTAGGCATTTTCTTCAAGAAAACACAAACCGTGGAAGACGAAGGGGAAGGCATTTAAATATGTATATATATATATGCAATATTTGTATTTTTCCTATTTCTATTTATTTCTTGATATTTTTTTTTTTTTTTGTCGAATATTTGTGTATTTTTCATGTACCGTAATATTTTTATATATTTGCATAGTTTCTAATATTTGTGTATTTTACTCTAATATTTTGCTTATATTTCTACTTTTGTTTTATTTTCTAATATTTGTGTATTTGTGTCAATTATTTTGTATTTTTTTTATTTTACTTTGGCCTAGTATTTATTGTGTAATATTTTCTAATTTTGTTCCATTTCTCTAATATGAATATTTGATTCACTGATGGAATGTAAAGCCATATTTTTGTATATTTTGTATTTTTGTTTTTCCCCCCAATATTTATGGATTATGTGTATTTGTGTGACATATTTCTAATTATTTATTTTTCATCTAGTATTCGTGTAGTTTTGGTTTGTGTATTTTCATCAAATATAAATGAGTGTTTGATTGAATGCAATGTAATGACGTGGCTATGAAAACCTGCATCATTTCTAAATACTTTCATCTCTAATCATTATTATTAATTTTGTCATTTGCGCTGCTGGCTTAAAACAGGTGTCGTCAGTGTCAACACTGGATATTAATAAAGGTGCAGCGTGTGCATGAATAACTAACGAGCAGGCAGCCTGCCAGTACATTTCACCCTTCGTGAAACAACTCTTCATATTTGCGCTGCGAATCGAGTGTCTCATCACAAGAGGGAGTGCGAGGTGGGCAGCAGGTTAAGAAGTTCTCGAATCTTAAGGTGAAATCAAGCGCTATCCACTCCACAAAGATGAGACAATCTTTTTATGGGGCGACGGAATACAATTAAAAAAAAAACACACACACGGCAATTAAGTGTGACCCCGAGATCGAAAGCGTTGCTGATTAACAAGCTGTGCTGTCTTCAAAGGTGAAACGATGAATGCAAACTTTGACGGGTCATTTCAATTACCTCCAGACTTAAGGGTGACATATAAATGCATACTCTTCTGTCATCATATTACTGCTTAATTACTAGGAAAATGTAGCTTTAAATAAAGACCCAAATGTGTTGCCATAGCGACCACGCCGCAAAACCTCACAATTTACACTGAATCTACATAATACCACTTTGGTTTCTTGCTTGTTACTGAGTGTCTGATGAGAAGTGACAACCCCACCGAGACCTTTTTTGTTGCAATGTGAGCTAAAACTGAATGAAATGTGACCACTAATGAGAGAGAGCGTCTCGTCGAGCTGCTAGTGCGCCGACTTTATCAATTAGAACTTGTCTGTGATTTAATTAATCAGGAACAATTTGGACAGAAACAGGCATTTGTAATATTGCAATATTGGACATAATGTAGAGATAGCAAATTGGGCTCTTGTCGTACTTAATCAAGTAACATAATGAAAAAGATCATTATCTAGCAAGCTTACACTAATGAGCCTTTTCATAGAGGCCTCCATAAAAATATATAAAGTAAAATACTGTACCGTGGTATTTTCCTTTTAAATAAAAAGTTATGTTGTTGGGGTTTTTAGGGGGGTTACCATGCTCAAGGAACGAATTGAACTCATAAGTCAAGGCACAAGTGTATTAAGTAAGGAACAGAATGAATAACTGCTAGTCACACATCTGGTCTGCAGACAAACCCAGCGCAGCTCAGCCTCTGGCTAACAGACATCATAGCTAACACTATGCTTTTTTTTTTTTGCACATTCCCAGAAACAAAGTATTAAATCGGTTGGCTGTAACGGTGCATGGATTTGTATTCAGACCGAGTTCCCATACGGAACATAGCAGGTGAGGGAGGGAAACCGTCGCTCTGTAATTGTAGCGCTTTCTTAAAATGAAAAGATTCAAGATGTTGTATATATTCACATATTTGTTGCAGCTGTGTCCTTCATTTCCTAACATGAAGAAAAACCTTTTTGTTGCACTTTATAAATAAAAAAAATATTTAAGCTGTGATACATTGCTAAATATTTATTATTGTTGTAGCTGTCTGAATCCTTCATTTCCTACATAGAATGAAAACTAGTGATGTGTCACTTTCCTAAAAAGAAATGATGTAAGCTTTCATATTCGTTTGTATTATTAAATAAGCATAATAATGCATTGAATCGACTGCAACTGGACTGTTGTGGTTGTCTTAGAAGATGCTGCGCCTCTCATTCGAGCAGGCTTCATCAGTTCATGCAACGCTGTCTAGTTAAGACAACACTAGCCTGGGTTGGTGTGGGAAAAACTCAACTATTTATTCTCTTTACTGTTGCACTTGTCTATCGTTTTTGTCTGTATCGTTTGTTGGTGATGTTGCACTTTCCTAAAAAGGCAATATTAAGCTGTTATACATTGTTCAATATTTGTTACTGTACATGTCTGAATCATTAATTTCTTAAAAAAAAAGACGACAAACTACTGATTTCATTTTCCGAAAAAGAAAATAATTAAGATGTGATTAAGTCAATATGGAATACACTGACACCATTTTGATTCATGTCGATGTCTCAAATCAAGAAAAAAAAGATTTTGAGGGCTTTATTAAAAAAAAAAAAAAACAGCTCTGCGGTGGTCCGCTGATTAGGGCTAGCATCCCTATCTCGCCTCGAACAGGAAGACTATGTATTGCCTCTCCTCACAGGCACATAAATAAAACTATAAGTGGGGATAATTAGCTGGATCTTCTTTGGGTTTTACGAAAAGAGCATCAGGATTAGGTTGATCATCCCTCTTTGCATGTCCCATATCAGGCGGAGGGAGCACTGAGACCAAACCCAACCCCCGAGTCCTCGGATGCAGCGATGTCGGCTACGGCGATCTGACAAACTGGAAAGGAGGCGGGTGTGCGGCCACGCTGATAACAACCCAAAACTGTCCACAAGGACCTCTAAAACCCTGCAAATTAGCCTGCAAATTAGCCAGAGAAGCTCTGCACTGTAATCCGTGATCTGGGCCCCCAGAAAACAAACAAACAACTAAATAACCCCACAAGAAACATTGTGGCTGAGAGCACTGGGAACCCACAAGTGATTTGCATCATTGGTCCTCAGTGGTAGGAAGTAATACACTACAAGTGCTGTGTTATGGTACATTTCTCACATGTTCACATATTTGACAAGTTCAAGCACAAAAGCCATTTAGGCAAAAATTGAGCCTAGCACTACTAGCAGACTGCCTATCATGGCATCGTCTTGATGTCGCATTTCCTAACCCTCCAAATCCAACTACTCCGACATAAAACTGGTCAAAATTAAGGTTTTATTTCAGAAGCTGACAAGTGACAGTGAAGTCATTCACGTTAAGTCGTCAAACACGTCTGCGCCCATGATTTCTCGTTAGCTCGCTGCTTGTATACGGAAGTTTCGATTGTGCTGGAACGTGAGCGTAACATATGATAACTTTTAAGTGTATTGCCCCTGGTTGATTGATTGAAACAGTCCAAGAGAGATGATGATCCGCACTTTGTCAAAATAGCCTCATTACTTTTTTTTCAAACACCGCAGATGACGAGACAATGTAAAAAAAAAAAAAGATGGAAATAGAGAGTGGTCAAGTCCGACGCAGTTGAAATCTTCAAGTAATGATTTAACACAAGTGTCGGTACTTCTACTTAAGTGCAGAGTGTGATTGAATTTGCCACCTCTGTTGGTCGTCATTTTGGCTCACAATGTTAATGTGTGTTAACCTGTTGTTGTAACGTGACATTAAAAAAAGTAGCAGCAAACATATACAGCGGAAATGTCGATGAGAGCAACCATGCCTTGTCATCAACAATGTTTTTTCATCTAAAAAAAGGAGAACTTGGGATAATTAAGGATGCTACAGATGGCTGCATGGAGATCTTGTTTTAGATCATGCTTCTACACTGTGCCGTGAAAAAATAATTGCCCCCTTCTCGAGTTCAGGTTTTCCCATATTAATATCTCACATAGAGAAGCAAAGTATATACAAAATCGAGTTTCTAAATTATGATTTTATTTAGTAAGGGGGAAAAAAATCAAAACCTCTCTAGCCCTGTGTGGAAAAAGTAATTGCCCCCTGAAATTAAAAATTGGCCATGCCACCCTTGGCAACAATAATTGAAATCAAGCTGGTGATGCGTCTTTCGAATAGCTGTGGAGGAATTTTGCAGCATTGTTTCAACTCAGTCATATTAAAAGGTTTTCAAGTCTGCCCGTTTAAGGCCGTACAACAACAACGTCCCAATTGGATTTACGAGAGTAGAGACTTTGACTTGGCCACTTCAAAACCTTTTTCTTTCCCTTGCCATTCAGAGGTGGTCTTGCTGGTATGTTTCAGGTCTTTGCCTTGCAGGATATCCCAAGAGTGTGTGAGCTTGAGGACACAAACTAATGGAAACCTACATGCAGGATTTTCTGGTGGACAGCAGAATGAATTGTTCCATTAATTATAGCAAGTTGTCCAGGTCCTGGAGTAATAAGCAGCCCCAGATCACCACGATGTTTGACTGTTTGCATTTTGTTGTTTTAATCAAATCCTTTTTTTTACGCCCGATGTAACAGTTCAACTTATGTCCCTTTTTGTTCTGTTTTGTTAACAGTGGTTTTCGCCTTGGAACGCACTGACTGTAACTGAGGTCAGTGAGGCCTTCAGTAGTTTGGATGTTGTTCTAGGTTCTTTTGCCGTTGCACTCCTGGAGTAATTTTGTTTAGCATACCACTCCTTGGAATGTTCACCACTGTTCCCAGTTCTCTCCATTTGTGGATAATGGCACTGATGCAGTTCGCTGGAGTCGCAAAGCCTTGCAAATGACTTTGTGACCTTTTTCAGACTGATAGATTTAAATTACGTTGTTTCTCTTTTCTTCTTAAATTTCTTTGGATCATGGCATGACGTGTTCATTTCGGAGCTCTTGTAATCTACTTCACTTTGTTTGACATATACTGTTTAAGTACCTGCTATGACCTTTTGCAGTATTTTTTTCCCCATAATAACAAGATTTTGAAACTGGTAGGTAGGTAGGTAGGTGGTTGGATGGATAGGTAGCTGTCTTCTCTGAGTCGGGATGAATATAGTCTGGTAGTAGGTAGGTAATGCGTTTCATAGATCTGACACTGTATTACACTATACATGTGACAAAACTAATGACTACAAATATTTTCATTCAATAATTCAAATGTAAGCCTGTCATGCTGTTGGACACTTACAGTACCATCAGTGCAACACTCACACACACTCACACACACACACACACACACACGTGACCGATGGCTGACAAAGCTACTCGCACTGACATCAGATATGAGTCGTCATCAGCAACTTAACACGGACCTGGACCTGCTGGACCTGAGATCAATAGTGAAACGCTGCAGACGGTGGCAGAAAGCAAAAAGAATCGCCTCACATTGTCGTATAAATATATGCACAATGCGTACATACTGTAGCGATAAGATATGAACTCTGTTATAATTCTTTTTATTATAACTCCACTATGATCTATATATGTGTGTGTTTACTTCAATTACAAAAACACAAACCTTGCAGAAAACTGTTTTTATGGCACCTGTGAAGTGATAGTGTATTAAAAAGTATGAAAAGCAGCAGAAAGGCTATGCTGGTTAATATTTAATATGTTTTGAGGGACGATAAAAGCAAGGAAGCTGGAAAAAATGCTGATGTTATTATCTGTTTAAATGAAAATGCAGCTTTCAAAGACATGAGGTCTCAATCGCGATCTTTTCGGCAGATGAACGCTTTACCGAGTCTTGCAGCATACACTCAGATACACGAAGAAGGTGAAAAAGTCACCCAGAAAGGATATACATTGATCTTTTTAAAGGAAACATGCTTTTTTTTTTTAAATGACCAGTTGGATAACTAATTGACTGACTAACCAAATAACTTATTCACTAACCGACTACCTAACTAACCAACCAACTAATCCACTTATCAAATAATTGACTCTCTGACCAAACGAATAACTTAATGACTAACCGACTACCCTACTAGCTAAATAGCGACTAACCAACAAAGCAAATAACTGATAAACGGACTAAACCAATAACTTAGTAAATGACTAACTGACTACCTGTGTAACCAACCAACTAATTGACTGACCAAATAACTGACTACCTGACTAAACAAATAACTTTTTTACTCATCAACTAACTGACTAACCGGAGTAAAAAAAATAACTTGTGTAAGCCTTCATCCCGCCCCACGTACTGCTCGGCCATTGGTAAGTACAAATGATTATTTTTTTTTCAGGATTCTATTCTCGTTTATGTGGCGCACGGACCACGACGAACCCATCAAAAATATCACCGAGCATTTAGTAAGTGCTCCTTATCAGAACCCAACGCGGTTAGCTAATGCTAATCTGTGCCTCCAACAAAACTCAATGCAGCTCTGCTTACCATTCTGGCTTTGATGTAGTGTTTCACCCTTCCCCGTCCAGACTGCAAATGAATTGCGCTTGTGGCTCTCCGGCAATCCATCCATCCATTTTAATGTACCCATAATCATTAGGCTATCAAGCAAATTTATAAATGGGAAGCTAACAAAAGATTTACATGCTTGTTTAATTTCACACTAGATCGGTGGGCATGCACTCCAGAGACCAAAATATTTGTATACAGAGAATAAAGTCAATTTTTCATAATATGTCCTATTCTTGGTAGAGGGACAAATAATTTGGATTAACTACGGATACTTTTTTTCTGATGGCTAATGAGCCAGAAGTTTTAACACAAGCTTTCCCAGAGTTGGCCTGTTTTGCGTGACTGAGGACAAATGTAATTAGTGTTAAATCGCTATTTCGGCTGGTTTCATGTTTACACCGCCCGCCTCTTATTGATTTCCTTATTCTTTTATTTCCATTCCATCCAAAATGTTGTCCCGCAACACATATTGGTTGTGTGGTCACAGAACTGTTAGAGTGGCAGAGGGTGGGCGCTTTTTTTTTCTTCCTAAACATCAATAGCTGTCATTATAATGCATTTATTTTGCTTTTAATGCTATGAAAGCATCCCGTTTACGCTGGGTTGTAATAAGCACAACGGTGTCTCTGTTGTTTCCACGGCGACCCCAGATTACCTACTTTAAATAGGTGTTCTATAATGCTGGTGAACCAGCCAGGACGCAAGCCTCTCGTGATGTGTCAGTTCAGAGCGCTATGCGCTGCTCCTACAAAACGCTGACATGATCAGACGTGTTTATTTTTAGTCATGTTATTCGTATAAATAAATGATGGAACATGTTTATTTCAAGGCGAGTTGTGCAAGCGTGTTAACGTACATTCTTTGACATCTTTATCTGTTCACTAATTCACATTTAATGCTGGTTCAAAAGCATATACAATCAAAACTGTAGGGAGAGCTCTGGAGCAAAAATTTACTTTGACCAATGAAGTAACAGATTGACAAACTGACTAACTGACGAGCCAACAAACTGACTAAATAGCTAGCTCATCTGCAATAACAATACTGCGGCTCTGCTTAGCTTTTGGCTTTGACACGCTAGTGGTTCTGTGCAGAAGTCCAAGACACATTTTCTGACATTATTTTGATGAAAGAAGCATTCACCAAGAACTTAACTTGTTTGGTAAATTGTGTGCAGAAACCTGTGTTGAAGGAGATAAAAACATAACTGGGAGGCTGTGGAGCCACGTAAACGCAGATCCTCCAAGGGATATTTTTTTGGGGGGAGGGATGCCTAAAGGCACGACGATTTCCCGCAACACTTCACACTCGTGAGAACAGTCTTTATTAAGATGAAGTGTGCGTATCAAAATGGAGTGCATGCAGCTAAATACACGACAAGATGGCAAATCATCAGTTCCACACTTCCCAGCACGCTGACATATACCTGGCCCATCGCCGACTGCTCCGCGGCCGTAATGTGTCCTGACCATATTACGCCGATCGACAGCGGCACGCCATATTAACGAATACAATTTCATGCACGTACTATATTGCGGCTTGGGAGTTTGTCTGAAAACGCAGCTTAAAACCACTGCAGTCATCTTCATGGCGCGATGGGGTGTTAGATATGCAATAATTCTGTTTATATTTGATCTATGTCATCGTCATATAAGTGACGCGCCCCCGTGTAGGGCGCTCGTATGGTTGCTGGGCGACGCTGATCAACAGCTGGCTCACTCTCGTTCTTCTGGATGGCCTTCCAAACCTGTTCACTCATAAGCACAGTATTCTGATTCAATTACAAATATTGTACAAAAAGTATTATAGAGATGAGAGAAGACAAAAACACATGCACCTTAGCCTGTTAGACGAGCGGTGCTGACATCTAACAGGCAACCATTAACTTCCGTTTCCTCTCCGAGGGTTGATTTCACATTGAAAGTGTGACATACTGTATCGTCTTCGACTGGATTTCAAAGGCTTGCACATGATTCAGGAAAAAAAAATTCACATTCCAGGAATTCTACCCACCTGCAGACTTCAGTGAGCCACACCTCTCAAGCCGTTACGCGCAAACTGGCCAGGTTTGTCTGGAGTCATTACGGCAGAATTGGCATAACTTGAAAACGCGTAAGCCAGGAGCGTAAAATACTGACTTACGTACCAACGGGAGAATATGGCCCCACATAAGTAAACTGGACTTGACTAAGACTAGATGGCGCCTCCCCGTGTGGACGCCTCGGTTACACGCTCTCTAGTATTGTTTTTGTTTTTGTGTTTTTCATTCGTCTTAGGAGACATTACACGACTCACTTAAACAAGGGGAGACTTGCTAACCATCAAGGAGGCTACTCCGGACTTTCTTTCACCAACTTTCACGAATCCGCTCAGTTTTTTCCCTGAGTTACACACCGGAGCAGCGACCGTGGTCTTTGGCAGTATGGAGACGGAGGCGGCGCCGCAGAGGGAAGCGAGTCGGCATCCAAGTGAAGCTCCGCAAGAGAGGATACAGATTGGTGGTTCCGTCGATCCACCTCGCGAATCTGCGCTCACTACCCAACAAAATGGATGAGCTTCATCTTCTGATAAAGACCAGTATAGACTTCGGACGTTCCGCCGCCATGTGCTTTATGGAGACTTGGCTTTGTGAGGCTGTAGCCGATGGCGCCGTCATGCTTCCCGCCTTCCATCTTCACCGGGCAGACCGCGACATGGAATCCATCCATCCATCCATCCATCCATCCATTTCCTGAGCCGCTTATCCTCACACGGTTCGCGGGCGTGCTGGACCCTATCCCAGCTATCATCGGGCAGGAGGCGCGGTACACCCTGAACTGGTTGCCAGCCAATCGCCGGGCACATATAAACAAACAACCATTCGCACTCATATTCACACCTACAGGAAATTTAGAGTCTTCAATCAACCTACCACGCATGTTTTTGAGATGTGGGAGGAAACCGGAGTGCCCGGAAAAAACCCACGTAGGCACGGGGAGAGCATGCAAACTCCACACAGGCGGGGCCGGGGATTGAACCCCAGTCCTCAGAACTGCAAGGCAGACGATCTAACCAGTCGTCCACCGTGCCGCCGGACATGGAATCGTCCGGGAAAACAAAAGGCGGCGGGATATGCTTCTATATCAACGACAAATGGTGTACGGACGTCAGCACACAGTGCAACCCGCATTTAGAATCGCTGTTTTTGAACTGTAAGCCATTCTACTCGCCTCGTGAGTTCGCATCATTCATTTTCGCTGGTGTCTACATTCCGCCTCAAGCTAACACGAACGCCGCACTGCTAATGCTCGCCGAAGAAGGAAACGAAATTGAAAAAAAACACCCGGACTCACCCCTCATTATTCTCGGGGACTTCAACAAAGCTAAACTCAACCACAAACTCCCTAAATACAAGCAGCACATTGACTGTCCCACCAGGGAAAATAACATTTTAGACCACTGCTACACAGACTGGAGTGTCTTTGAAAATTCAGCTGGCAGCTTGGATGAATATATGGACTCTGTCACATCCTATATCAGTTTCTGTGAAGATGTGTGTGTACCAACAAAGTCATTTCGCACATTCAATAACAACAAGCCGTGGTTCACTGCTAAACTTAAGCAACTTCGCCAAGCTAAGGAAGGCGCATATCAGAGCGGGGACAGGGCCCTGTATAAGCGAGCGAGAAACCAGCTGACTAAAGAAATTAACATTGCAAAGAGAAACTATGCAGCAAAGTTGGAAAAACAGTTTAGCGCTAACGACTCTGAATCAGTCTGGCGTGCATTCCAATCGCTGACCAATTACAAGCGATGATCACCCCAAACTGAGACCAATAGCACACTAGCCAATGACTTAAACGCCTTCTACAGCAGATTTGAAAAGGACACTTTCACACCCCACACCCACCCAGCCGCACCACCGACCATAATCACACCTCTGACTTCTGAGTTGACCATCCACGAACAGGATGTGAGACGCATCTTCAAACAACAAAAGATTAACAAAGCGGCAGGCCCAGACCATGTGTACCCATTCTGCCTCAAAGTCTGCGCGGACCAGCCCGCTCCAGTCTTCACTCAGATCTTCAATAGATCTCTGGAACTGTGCGAAGTACCATCCTGTTTCCAACGCTCCACCATCATTCCAGTCCCCAAGAAACCTGCAATCTCGGGTCTAAATGACTACAGGCCTGTCGCCTTGACATCTGTGGTCATGAAGTCCTTTGACCGTCTCGTGCTGGACCACCTCAAGAGCGTCACAGGCCCCCTGCTGGACGCCCTGCAGTTTGCCTACCGAGCGAACAGGTCTGCGGATGATGCAGTCAACATGGGACTGCACTTCATCCTAGAACACCTCGACAGTGTAGGGACCTACGCGAGGATCCTGTTCGTGGACTTCAGCTCAGCGTTCAACACCATCATCCCTGAACGTCTTTCCTCCAAGCTTCTCCAACTCAGCGTCGCGCCTGCCATCTGCCAGTGCATTTACAGCTTTCTGACGGGCAGGACCCAGCAGGTGAGGCTGGGGGAGGCCACCTCATCCACACGCAGGATCGGCACCGGGGCGCCCCAAGGTTGTGTCCTCTCTCCGCTGCTCTTCTCTCTCTACACGAACGACTGCACTTCAACGCACCTGGCTGTCAAACTCCTGAAGTTTGCAGATGACACCACTGTCATCGGCCTCATCAAGGACGGTGACGGGTCTGCATATCAACAGGAAATGGAGCGGCTGGAGCTGTGGTGCGGCCGACACAAGCTGGAGCTGAACACGCTCAAGACTATAGAGATGATCGTGGACTTCAGGAGGCATCCTTCGCCACAGCTGCCCCTCACGCTGCCCAGCTGCCTTGTGTCAACCGTCGAGACCTTCAAGTTCCTGGGAATTACAGTCTCTCAGGACCTGAAGTGGGCGATCAACATCAACTCTGTCCTCAAGAAGGCCCAGCAGAGGATGTACTTCCTGCAGCTTCTGAGGAAGCACAGCCTGCCACAGGAGCTGTTGAGGCAGTTCTACACAGCGGTCATCGAATCAGTCCTGTGTTCCTCAATCACAGTCTGGTTTGGTGCCGCTACAAAAAAGGACAAACTCTGACTGCAACGGACAATCAAAACTGCTGAAATGATTGGCGGTATCCCCCTACCCACCCTTGAGGACTTGCACGCTGCCAGAACTAAGACAAGAGCGTGCAAAATCCTCTCGGACCCTCCACTTCTCAGTCACCGGCTCTTCCAGCTCCTTCCCTCAGCTAGGCGCTACTGATCAATGCAAACTAGAACTAGTAGACATTCCAACAGCTTTTTCCCTCTTGCAATTAACTTCTTAAACAACTAACCTACAATTCCATTGCAACATGCTGGCAATTTTTTGTCTTTTTGTCTTGAGTTTGTTGTCACATTTCTGTCGGGCCAATTATATATTACTCGTGCACTCACTGTAGTAGTCTCGCCACGCTGCACTATTTGCATATCTGTTGTTGACCAATACTGGCCACTCATACCATCTGCCCCATTTGCACACTGACTGAGCAGTATCTGCACCATTTGCACAATCAACATTGTCCCAGATTTTCACGCTACGAGTCACTTTAAACTGCATACATTCCTTGAAGTCTCGGTGCCCTTTGCACAATGGTCATTGCACCGGACTATTGCTATATTAGTCATTCAAACTGCTGTCATTGCTCGAGAACTCTTTTTGCACAATTTCCCAAAAGAATAATAATAATTGTACCGGCATTACCAGATAACTAGCAACCCCTTATTGCTCAATGTCTTCTCTCAAAAGTGTTCTCTGTCAATTGACTATCTGTTGTCGTACTAGAGCGGCACCAAACTACCGGAGTCAAATTCCTTGTGTGTTTTTTGGACATACTTGGCAAATAAAAATGATTCTGAACTGAACAACCGACCAACTAACGCACTACCGCCAGCACTAACCACTGACTGATAATACTGCGGCAACAGGGTAAGCTGTTTATAGCCGTGTACCTCTACACGACGATGACAAATACGACCCATATGGTATCGTGTAAAGGACCTCGGTGACAGGCCAAAGCTGCGAGTACCACAAGTATACAGGTCATGGCTACCAAAGCCAGCGGCGCCTCTTTTAAGTTACAGTAAGATGCCCGCCTTGATGTTCTGCCTCTGCGGGGCCTCACTGTGACTCAGCAGGCACTGGCAGTGTCCTCATGGGGCTCTCTTGGGAACAGATGCATGATGGGAAACACACACACGCACGCACACACACGCACACAGAGAATGCACAATTTTATGCACATGGAATACAGGCTGACACAAAGAACTGACCCCTTTTTTACAGATACTTTAAATTTGTAAGTCAATCTGCTTTGTCTTTGTTCTTTTGTTGATGTTAATTAAGATGGATGGATAGACAGATGAATAGATGGATAAATGACAGCTGGATGTACAGACAGACAGGCATACAGATACGTAGATGGAGAGATATTTTTGCTTTGTCTACGTATTCTCAGTGTGGTATACAGTATATGGAACAGCGTGAAGGAAAACGCTCACAAACAGCGCTCGCAGATTTGCATGCATTAAGTGGAGGGTCAAGCAAGTCACATGTGAAAAGGGGGATTGGGGATGAGGGACGGTTGGCGGGGGTGAATGCCTGCTGGCTTGCATACATTAAAAAGGCCAGTGAATGGTTTGTTGGTTTAAAGACATTGGCGCGCACACAAGAAGCAGGCCTACTTGATGGATTTTAATTAACTTGCCATATATAAATTGTATGTTATCAGGCCAAGCTGAATTAAATGCCCCGACGGAAGTGCTCTTTCTGCCCGAGCGAGTGGAATAAAAAGGCTGCTTAGAATCCTGATGGGGGTCTCCGGGACGCCGCGTGCATGATGCTGCAAGCCCGAGCGCCGCCGTGCCAGGAGCGTCTCTTTAATTATGAGCAACGGAGACACAATGTGGAGGCCCACACACTCTCCCCCAACCCAAGTCACCCACTCAAATGGATTCTCCCTCCTGTGGACATTTCTGTCGCTTATAAAATACATCAGCAGATATAAATGTAAAACTGTTTGCGAGGTTCTCCGCAAGGCTGCGTCGGGGTAATTAGCATCTCGCCGCCGGGCGCTACATGAGTTTAGTTCTCTGCTGCCGAGGTGTCCTGGGAACGCCGTCGCAAATCTGCCAGATCATATTCAGGGTTTAGGGGCGTAAGGAACTGGAACCACGAGACTCTTCCCAAGCTAATATGAAAAAGACCATTTTTGTAAGTAAACGTGGGAGGCAAACATGACACTGATTCATAATGAGATTTAAGGCCTTATATAGTGTGAGGAAACAGCTTTTGTGACTTGAAACCGATGGCAAAGGAATCACTGCAGAACGACGCCAGCCAATCGATAAGGAAAATGACAGGCTCACAAATAAGGCGACTGCCAAATAAGCATTGACTACCTTACTTCCACTTCCTACATCTTTGTGGAAATAGAAACATCTTTGTAAAGCACGACTAGAACAAATGTACACAATAGACTGGACATAAATTACACACTTCAGGTGTCATTGTTTCCCATTACCCCAAAACGGGACCGGCTCATTGATGATGGCTCACACTCATTACAACAACTACAATCAGTGTAATGATGAATCCATCCATCCGTTCTCTGTGTTATATTCGCTTATCTTCACCAGGGTCGTAGGTGTGATAAATCCTATACGAGATGACTTTGGGCAAGAGGTAGGGGACACCAGGAACTGGTCACGAGCCAATCGCTGGGCACATGTAAACAAACAGCCATTCACACCCACGTTCACACCTATTTAGAGATCTTCAATTCACCTACCGTGCATGTTTTCTTTTTATGTGGAAGGAAACCAGAGCACCCGGAGAAAACGTGCAAACTCCACACAGATTTCAACCCACAATCCACACTGATTTCAACCCACAAACCCTGAACTGTGAGGCGGACGTGTTAAAACAGTCGGCCAACATGCTTATTTTTATTTATTTATTTTTTTAATTTGCTTCTATGCCAATCAATCAAAATATTGCGTTCCATGAAACCAAATCACTGGGCTTATTGACCTTTCCGTAATGTTTGTAAACAATAGGCACCAGGTTAAATCTAGGTGGGAGAATGTGATTGGCTACCGCTGACCTAAAATGGAAATGATGACAAACTTTTGTTGTTTGGGGTTACAACACCAGATATACCCCAAAAGTTTAAGATGTTCTTCAATTTCTGTCAAAAAAACATCAGGAGGAATCCACCAGAACCTGTGGGTCAGAAGCATAAATCAAGTAGATGTAAATATCATAGGGTTTGTGGAAGACATTTTTGGAATATTTTTGGTTGGGTTGTCTTGAAGTAACGTAGCTAAACATAATGGGCCCTATTTTAGTGAGCGGCATAAATCCGACGCAGCGGGTGGCGCAACTTTGCACCAGGGGCGGGTTTAGATCTGGTGTTGGTAATTTCGTAGACCAGCCCAGCCCGGCGGATGTGATAGTGGGCGGGCTGTGCCACTGTGGGTGTGTTTACAGCTGACTTTATTCAAATCAAAGTGGCTAGCTTCATTCCCTTTAAACGTAACACAATGACAGTCTCGACAGACCGGTCTGCCAAATTGGCTAATGTGCAACGAGCCTTGCACTGTCTACGAAAATAGAGCGCCATGTCTAAACAGCTAATACCAGTTAGCTGTCCACTTCAAGGTCAAAAGAGCACATCTGTACCATTAATCTGAGCAACAGCAAAGTCAATTATTTAGCCAATCCCTCAGTGATCGTGGTAACTATGTCTGAGTTTCTGAATTAACCTGTTGGAAGCAATTTACCTTCCTTAACATCTCCTTTTTGGTTGACACTTCACATATTCAAACTGCAGCGGTCGAGAAGAAGGCTAAAATGATCATTTATTAAGCCCTTAATTGTGTTTTCTCAATCGTTCTACCTTTGTCAAATGACATGTAAGGGTTTGTTCACTTGCGGTACAACCGGGAATCACTTGCGCTTTTGCCACCCAGAAGTACTGTACATGTGAAATCATGGTGCAAATGTCAATAATTTTTACACAAGCGCTGTACATTTATAATAAAAGTTCCACTTACCGTTCTCTGTGTTTTCATGTTCCGTGTCAGTCAGCGTCAGATTTGAGTTTGCCCTGCTGGAGAGGCACGAGCTTCGGCCCGATTTGGGATTGCCGCCGCCTCCGCCGCGACCCCACAGCCGGATGGCGTGCTCTGGAGATACAACGCCGTCCGTCTCCGTGTCGGCGTCCGAGCCCACGCTAACAGAGTATTCGCGGTGCGGCATGCCTAGCTCGCCCCGGTAGGTCGCCATGTGGTGGGCGGACGGGAGGGCGTCCCCGAAGCCAAGGTCTCGCAGGGAGAAGTCGGCACCTGCGGCCAGGCATGGAAACGTGAGGCTGATTTAATATGATGCCGGGTGCATCATTTAGCATAATGGAGACGTTGTTGTCTGCAATGTCGGCTGCATTTTGACCTTGAGACATGCAGGATGCAGACATAGCTTTTAAACGTTTGTGATATTATTACTGCTTACAGTATGTAGGGGAATTCATTGTCGATTGTCCTCAATACAAAACTGATACGGAAACAGGAATTCAGAACATTATGAAAATCTCTGAAAATTAACAGAGATTAATTCATGGCACGGTGGCCGACTGGTTAGAGCGTATGCCTAACAGTTGTGAGGACTGGGGTTCAATCCCCGGCCCTGCCTATGTGGAGTTTTTCATGTTCTCCCCGTGCCTGTGTGGGTTTTCTCCGGCCACTCCGGTTTCATGCATGGTAGGTTAATTGACAACTCTAAATTTCCCGTAGGTGTGAATGTGAGTGCGAATGGTTGTTTATTTATATATGCCCGGCGATTGGCTGGCAACCAGTTCAGGGCGTACCCAGCCTCCTGCCCGATGCGGCGTACTCAGAAAATGGATGGATGGATAATTCATGACCAATGTTCCCAATCCAGTCCATCCCTAATCCCAGGTGTCAGAACAAGAATTGATTTTGAATGATGTGAACCAAGCTCATGCTAAAATAACAAAAATCCCACCTTGCCGGCCGAACTCGTCCACCTCGTGGTGTACCAGCTCCTTGACGCGACTGCCGTACGCCATGCGGGCGTCGTGGTCGAAGGCCTTGAGGGTCTCGGTGGAGCTGTACGACCTGGGCTGGGTTTTGCCGTCGTCGCTGTCGGCCGAGGAGCTGGTGTAGCGCCGCTCGGGGGGTTCCTGCCGGGCCGTGGTCAGCGAGCGGTACGGTCGGCGTTCCTTCACTTCCATGGCGGTGGCGCCGGCCTCCTCCCCGCTTGGTTTTTATCAACAAACGTGAGTCAACGAGGACGATTTAGTCTCAGAGGTTCTGTTAAACAAACAATGCCAAACTTTGTCAGCCACCTCGTGATGAAAAAACACAATTGTTGGCAGTTATATGGTACGAAATATGCCAAATAACCTTGAGTCTCTGCAATACCCAAGATATTCTGACAAATGCGTAAATTGCTGTGCCACTTTTACTAAAACATCGATACTCCTCGTGGCGATAAACACAATTAATTACGGTATTATCGGATCACATTTAGCAGGGCTTTTCTGTTCAATTTCCAAGTGTCATTTTCATGATAACCAAGAGCTTCATGAAATATTTAATGGAGGAAGTAGCCAGCTAACTAACAAATAGATCATAACACACTGAGTGTTGAAAGTTTATTGTGCATCTTTTTTCCCCCCATGATTTCTTTGCTCTTAAGCACGTGTGGAAAAAGCGGCGACACGTGTCTTCTGTGAATCGTGTTGTTTGCGGGTAACAAATCATCAGCGGAGGAGGAAGGCGAGTCCGACAAACGCAGGACGACGGTTGGAGCCAGCAGCGATGATCGCATGTGCAATACTTGCCTCTCACATGAATACAGTTCAACAGACACATAGACGATTGCTCATACAAAATGTACAGATAAATAGAGTAGCGGTATATTAAAAAAAAGCTGCATTAAAATGAACTGGATTTATCCTATGGTCTAGTGGTCCCTCGGAAATCTTTAAAAATTCAGTCTCCGAAACCAGTTTCACCGACCAACAAGAAATTTGCTGGGCACGTCTATCAAGAGTAGACCCACAAAACAAGTCTCAAGAAGTCACCTGCAAAGACACAAATCTGTCATTTTGGTTTCAAGTATCCATTTTAGGATGATTTTGACAATTTCCTGGGGTCCTTCTTAAGTGTCTTTAGAACTGAACTCGACAAGGTCAGATCTTAACCAAATGATTGAATTCGCGACATGCAACTTGGCAGACCTGTTCATTATGACTCGACCCATGTTAGAAAAAACATGAGAATTCAGCCAGTTCGGTTTGAAACAGCCACTTTAGGATCTTTAACTCAGATGCAAAAAAAATTGGTGCACATGTTTATCATGAGTTAGACCCACAGAAACGTTTCAGGAAACTATGTCCTAAAAGAAATAGGAAGTCTGTTTGAAGCGGCCATTTTAGGGTCATTTTGGCTATTTTGAGGGTTTCTTTCAAAGACTCAAATTCACAAGGTAAAACCTTGACAATCGGTGGGAATTCCAGGGCTCATAATATGAGAAACTACAATGGAATTTACTGTAATGAACTTCAATCGGAAGCAGGTAAACGACACTCATGGTCGACATTACATTTTCAACCATTACTGATTATGCCTTCGAGTGTTGGCGGGCCATGGTGTACAAGTAACTGGTAGATTTATTTGGGAGGATACGCCATGAAAAATGGGGTGCGAGGCTCCATTGATCACTGCTCGCAGCTGAAATTTCCCTGGTGTTTCCCATCAAGTGAACATCGTAATGCCAGCCGACTACCAATGAGGAGGCCATTACTCTTTTGGGAACAAAAACAATACACTATGGGGAACATTCTCGAAACTTTAGAAAGCCTCTCCTTCTCTCGCATTAGCATAGCGTCAAGGAATGGTTTAAAAACAACAAAATTAGCAAGCGAACCCAGGTCTCCCCCGGGCAGATGAAGAGCTCTTACAGCTGGCGAGTGGGCGGCGTTTTCCACGCACCCCCGTGTGGCCGAGGTCCTCGCACGGCGGCCCCCAGTCATTAATCACCGCCATCCTTTCAGCTGTCGATACGTGCAAACACAAGGCAACAATGGCAGTTTTCAAGCACGTTTTGCCCCCAAGCAGAGGCAAGTGGGGTCCAACAGGGGCCATTGTTTCCTGTTTTGTTCTCCCCAAGCAGTCACTAGCGTAGCATCCCAAAAATGCATTGACCTCCACCGAGGAGGTTATGTTTGCATCAGCGTGGGTGGAACTTCCTGACCACACATATTCTGCCATGGGTGTTATGATGACATTGCTGCTGTGAGTGTACATACTGACGACATGACAATTCAAAGAATCCAAATCAATTCCCATTGTTTTTATTGGGCCCAAAAAAATAATTGCTGAGTTTATTTATTTGTAGTTATTACACAGTTGGGTGCAAGTTGCAGGTTATTTAATAAATGTGTTTATTGCTCTATTTAGCCATAGATCTAAATTGTAATACATGTATGTATTTCATTATTCAGTCACGACATAACACATAATTAAACAAATGATGACATAAATAAATTCAGAATACGTACTACATATTATAACATTTAATTTGACTTAATTTCTTGTTTAACATTTGCTTTTT
Organism: Phycodurus eques; assembly: GCF_024500275.1. NCBI lineage: Eukaryota > Metazoa > Chordata > Actinopteri > Syngnathiformes > Syngnathidae > Phycodurus > Phycodurus eques. Next base: position 27,119,019 of record NC_084531.1, read on the forward strand.
TCATCTCATATCGATACTAACACTTGTAGTATTAAAACTACAGTTTTTGTTGATGTATTCATCTTACTAATTAAAAAGCATCGGTATTAGTATCGACGATACTGGCCCTGTATATACTTGGAATCGGATCGATATCAAATTGTGCAGGGATTCGAGTCACGTGACTTGACTTGACAGTGTTAGTAGTTTGGACTTGCTCGGCAAAAACTGATGAAAGAATCGACTTGACTTTCACCCTGTATTCATGACTTGCCAAGTCTTGCCTGTTTACATTGAAAGAATTGCATTTTTGAGACAGTGAGCCATTTGTTTCGATTCGTTTTTTTTTTTTTTTTTTTGTGTGTAGTCGGCGCAAACCTGGCAAGCCACCAATATTTTCTGAGGTGGACTACAGAGGCCACCTCATGGAGCAAGTATCATGGCGCGAACACCGAATACGATTACATTTGGATTCAAGGAGTTTTATTTTTATTTTTTTATATCAAATCGGTGGAAAAGAGGATCGCAACATGCAAGGTTTGCAACTCATACATTATAAACACAACAACTACAAACTCTAAATTCATCGGACATTGTAAAACCCCACCAACACAGGTAAGCTACGTTAGCTTCAAAATGTAGCTTTAGCTTTATGACTACGTGATTTATATTCCCACCTCTTGAGTATCGCACACCCACCACCACCCGATAATAAGCAAATGCTTTGATTTGACTTCAGCGCCGTTGCCGGACGCGTCCGGAAGAGATAGTGGCTCCACTTTTAAAGCATTATCATCATCACAGGAGCGAGGCAGCTGAGAAACAAGCGTGGAGGAAGGTTAATGAGGATACACTCACAAAGATGAGTTATTTACAACCGCCGCTGACAAAGAAGATAGCGAGCGTGCCCTTTTATTTCAAAAAAGTTCTCCCCACTAACAGCCGAAGCCGCAAGTGCATTATCTATGCAATGATTGCAAATTGATTGCCGGGGACATAAGAAATGATGGATGGTCTGTTTTGCCAACCTTTTTTTTAATGCAACTTGCTGACTCAGCATTTCTCAATAGCATTGTCCACATTTGGCAAAAGGTGCCGCGTATCGGTCCGAGGCAAGTTAATGTTAAAACATCTGAAATGAACAATGCATTGCACCCATTGAAGTCATTAGATCACGGTAGATTGTCGCATTGTCCGTGTCGAAGCACACACACGCAGAGACACACACAAACGCACACGGGCTCATTAAATGATCCACAAAGCACATCTTCATCTGTAAAGAAGTTAGCACATGTAAGCAATGCTGGCCAACTGGGACGAGGAAATGTATAATGTATGCAATTTATAATTGATGTATTATATACCAATACACCATATAATGTTACGAAACTGCACATTAAGAATAGGAATAGGAATTGAAGAATAGCTTCACACTAGATTGGGTTGCACATTTATGGAGATTTGCAAAGTTGGAAACTTTCCATAGGAATGGATGGAAATGTATGGGACTTCATCAGAAATAATGGGACCAAAGAGTGTGTTTTGATGAAAAATTGCAAATTAGTCTACTTACTGAGCCGCAGTTGACGAATACTTAATTCAGTTTAACTTTCCTAAAAATATATGCAGTATATATAAGCCAATAAATCAACCAACCAATTGTAAAAGTTTTGATTGTTCAGTGATTGATTAAAGCTCTCTCAAATAAATCTAAGTAAAGCTGTCTGTCATTTTAAACATGTATAACTGTTACTTCAATTTCTTGTGTTTAATGTGCATTTTTTTTTCAACAACAACCAAAAATTGCCAAAAGGCAATAGAGTACATTATACATAGGTATAAGAAAAACGAAAAAAAAAAACTTCCACATTGTATTTATTTTGACCAGAATAAGGGTTGTATAAAAGGTGTACTTACATTCCAATATCATACGTAGTGTCTGATGTTAAAATGTTATCTATATTTTCACCGTTCACCCGAGAATCAAGGCCTCCTTGATTCGCCATATTGATGTAAAATTCATAAAATTCTAAATATTTGGGATTTCATTCTGATGTTTTCAGAGGTTGAAGTGAGCATAATTAGAGATGTCCACATGCACGCAATCTGGCTTTCTAATTAGGCGTGTGATGGTACAGGTATTTGTCTTCGTCATACCAACTTCTCAGATGAAACAGGAAGTGTAACTCTGTATACAAACACAGTGCGGCTCAGCCTCTGGCATTTCTATGTCAATCTCTTACTGTTGAACTTGTCTTCATTGTTCTTTTATTTAAGAATACAAAATATTGCAGTTCCTAAAAAGAACATATAGTATTTAATATGTTATATATGCCACATATATATTTTTGGGTAAAAATTATTTTATTCATTTGAGAAGTTTTCATTTATTGGAGAATTTACTTCCCAGCTCTCGTCATCGAAAAATTCCCAGATATTTTCCACCTCTATACAACCGTGTTGTATTAAACAAAAACACACACACACACACACATCACTGCCTATTACAGTCGCAAAATAGGGAAAACTCAAGTGAGATGTGTTCAATACTTATCGGAATTATCCCTGTAATTGACAAATTTGGCCTTGGTGGAGGTCTGCGCTCCACTGAGTGTCACAGTAGTTTCAACAGAACTTTGGAAAAACAAGCTTGACCTAAAACAGCTGATATGTTAAAAAGAGGACTTTTCCCTAAACAGCCTCCAGCGAGCATGCCACTCCTGCGGTCTTAGCCTTTCGCTAATCTGTCAAGCCGATCCAGACGTCAGCCCCCCGCCGTGCACAGCGCAGGGACCACCGGGCCCAGTGAAAACACCGCTTGCTTGTTTTGTGCCCGGCTCGTCGTTGCGACCGTTGCTCCGGTGTCAGGAGTCACTTAAAAACGCAGTCGAAAGGGAGTGGGAGGCGGGCTGGGGGGGATTGTGGCTACAATATAAATGCAAATGACTTCGTTCTATCCATCACGCAATTAGCGAGTGTGCTGAGAGTTGCTATTCAGCGCAGCGGCGTATAAATCTCACCTTTTCTATTATTGCCCACCCGAATTAACTGCATGATGCTCTTTACATAAGACGCAAAAAAAACAAAAAAAACCCAACAAAAAACAGGAAAAGACAGCAAGTTAAACACGAGAAAAATGGACTGGCTAGTGGCCAATGGAGAGTTTGTAAATGTTAGCCTCGGATTCACAGATTGCCACGAAATTTGGTGGTACCAATAAACAAGGAAAACTATTCCACTGAAATCGATTTAAAAAAATAATCAAAGTTTATACATGCCTATAGATACCACAAGATGGTGCTAAACAACACCTTTATTGCTTTGAGCTCAGCACATTTAAAAAATAGTTTTTTCAGCAAATAACCGAGGACGCATTTTAAAAAATGATAATTTATGACCATGCAGGGATTCACTGTAAAATAGACAGATGTTTGAATAATCCATTATATTATTTAGCTGGTTTAAAAGTTTAAAGTCAATTTCTGGTCTGTTTTGGGTACTTCAAAGGCATACACCTTGTGCCAAATTCAAAACGGGTACAGTATACTAGACCAGTGAATGATCAATTAACATGATCCAAATTCACTTAATTGTCCCGAAAATTACTTACATATTACATATAGTGACAAATACATATTATTCCACTAGATGGCACACGGTACAATTAACCTGTGTATACATTGTTGCCATTCAGACAACAGAAAGATTTCAACTTAACAAACACCTCTTGGGAGAATTTTCCAATCAGTACCAAATTTGAAAGGGGGATACATTCAAATATTCGCAGGGGATTACTAGCGACCGATTCATGACACAAGTAATTGACGCCCACCAAAATGTACGATTGCCTAAATTCAAAGTTTAAAACATAAATATACCACAGGCTTTAATCTTAAAACTAAATAATATAATAACATAATATTATAACTCACCTTACAACATTACCCTTAAAAATAAATGGCTCATAAATTATTTGATTAAAAAAGACAAAAGGTACTGGAAGTGCCACTTCCACTAACAACCCAGGCTAACCTTAGTTCGACCCTGACATACTAATCTTGTCTCACAGTCGAGATGTACCATTTCAACATACTTCCTTGATACCAATCACTGCACTTTTCTATTTAGACAGGGCTTTGGCATCATATGATATGCTGTAACGACGTAACTGTCATTTTGGTTCTGAGGGGAATTACAATTCGGACTTTGCCGAGCTTTGCGCAAAAAGCATTGAACTCGACCAACATGGCCGCTACAGAGCAGCCAGCAGTGCAACGCAGTGGACTGTTGGGCAGATTTCAGCGACACTGTGCATTGAAAGCAGAGAAAGCTGCATACAGGATCACTTACTCGTCTTCTGTAAGTCTTTCACATGGCGGGCCTCCATTGAAAAGCCTCCTGGCTCGACAGAAAGGTGTGCTTTCAAAACAATCTTTGGCCAGAGAGGCTTGTGTGTGCGGCCGTGCGGGGCGGCTAGTTCCGCTGAATGGCTCGCCAAACAAATCGGAATTCAGCTTCGGCAAATGCAAGGCTGAAGGGAGGGGGCGGGGGGGTGTTGGGAGCCATAGCGACTCCTTCCAGGATCAAAAGCTAACCCCACCAGCACACCGGTGCGTTCAACTGAATACGTAAAAAGGCCTTAACATAAACAGAAGACGTCTATGACTGACTGCAGCTGGACCTCACCGCTGATCACTCTCACGGTGAGCTGGGCGACTCAAGTCACACGACTTGAGTCAAGTTGCAAATGTTTAGGACTTGGGAATCGCTTGGTCAAAATCTCTGAACGTTTTGACTTGACTTAGTATTCATGGGGCTCGACCTGACTTAAGACTTGACAAATTTTGCCTGTTTACATTTGAAAAATCTTTTCAAGACAGTGTGCCATTTGTTTTTGAAAGAAGATTTTGTGCGGTGTGGGCAAACCTGGCAACCCGCTCGTCTGATATGATGCAGAGTGCAGAGGCAACCTCATGAAGTAAGTATCGTGGACGGAGCTCACAAGATTCTAACTTAACATCTAACTTATTCCATCAGTATAAAACCCACAAACACAAGTAAGCTACGTTAACTCCACAGTTTAGCTAGCCGTCACCGCAAATCACAATAATAAACATATATTTACATGAATTAACACGTCTCTGTCAATCAAAAACCTTCTTGTCTTTACAAAGGCAGCATTGACGTGTGCACACGCTGACCACAATAAGCAGAATTATTTATGAACAACACAATCATATCCCTGGCGTGCTCAAACTAGCAAACAGCGGGAAGGCGCGCAATTATCCATCCATCACTTGCGCAAAATTGGGCCAATTTTCTCTGCTCGTAACAACGCTAAGATAGATTTTTGCAGCATTTTTTCTTTTCTTTTCAAAAACAAATAGGAAAACAGCAGGCAGGAAACGGTGACGCACAACAGCTATCGAATCGTGTTGTTAGAGAGCACAAAAGCGGCTGCTGTCCGATATTAACATGGGAGGGATCCTTCCACGTGGTAATGCAGTCATTAAAAAAAAAAAAAAAAAAGCCTAACCCAAGAGGAGAAAATTGTGGCGCTCCAACCTCTTACTCCCAAAAAAAACGCATTCATTTCCCACTGTTTTAAAATAGACAAAATATAATAAAATTGCAATAAAATACATCCATTTATCCATTTTCTATACCGCTTATCTTAATTAGGCTTGCGGGTAAGCTTGAGTCTATCCGAGCTGACTTTGGGCGAGGGAAGCGGGTACACACTCGACTGGCCACCAGCCAATCGCAGGGCGCATATAGACAAACGACCGTTGACATTGGACGATTTTGAGTCGTCAATGAACCTAACACCGAACAACCACATGTGTCGAGGCAGGTTTTGTTGCCTTACTTGTTATCATCCTCCTCCTCAAAATATTTCGTTTCATTTTTTATGATGTATTTTAAAATACTGAAAATCCCTGCCAATTTACAATTCGCTATGCACTCACCAGCGTATTTTTGGAACCTATCCTGAGCTATTCTCTGAAAAACTCCCTCGTTTGCGTGTTTTTATTAGGCTAATAGGAAAGTAGTAATTGATGTCGAGGAAGTTTCTTGAAGTGGTACATCTCAACTGAAAATCTTTGTATGTCGGATAGGAGGTAAGTTTAGCCTGGGTCGTTAGTGAAAGTTACAGTGAGTGTCTGCTTCATGTGATTTTTTTCAAAATCAAATAATCTGTAAACCATCTGTTTTTAAGGGCATTGCTGTAAGATGAGTTTGAAATGATATTAGACAGTTTTCAGATCACAGTTTGTGGAACGTACAGTTTAAAATATTAATATAGGCAATTACACTCATAAACATTTTCAGGGCAGTGTGTCAAGTACCGGTACTTACATTTCATTCGCTCAGTCCCTACCTGTCAAGAATAGCAGTGATTTACTTGACTCTTGAATCTGAATTTTTAAAAAATGACTGATTTTTCGTGGGAATGAATGACTTTTTTCTTGTACAGCGTTCGCTTCTGATCAGCGGTACACACTCAAATGTTCAGATACATCGTTGACATGGGGATGGAGGGCATTTGTGCTTGGCCATGTCTATGTTGCCACATGCACGAATCGGCTTTACTAACTGACTAAGTGAAATTCAGCGACTTGGCGATGAAGTGCTGCGTCAATGAGTGAAAATAGAATTGAATCTCTTTAGGCACTTGCTTTATTGGGGGGGAATATGGTTAAAACAGAAAGCGGTGGCTTTACGCAAGCGACACTCGTTCACAGTCTGGACGTAAACTACTTACCATCTCTGAAAGGAGTCTTCAGAAATCTCCAGGCAAAGTCACTCGTCGCTCATTTGAAAAATAGTCACTACAGAGGTAAGAAAAGTTGCGGTGAGTAGCCCTCGCTGGGTCGCAATGACCTTGCTCCGCCCACTCTGCATTTGCATGACACAGAAAAAAAAAAAAAAAAAAAAAAAAACTGATTTGGACCACAGTGTGACAAGAGGATGTGAAGTGTGTTGTCATTCTTTATCCTTGGTGGATTTTGACAGAAGAATATCAGAGACCTTTTGACACCTGGGAAAATATTTTAAATTGTAGGGGGGGGGGGGGGGGGGGGGGAATAAAATGCCTCCACGAGCAGTCATTGAATCCATCCACTCAGTAGGAAAGGAGAACTTTCTCAGGGGTATTCAGGTTCCTGAGGCGAATGCGACTGATCATGACACGAAATGTCCGCTGGCGACCGGCGCCAGCCACGCTCACACCGCCGGCTACGGTGCTTTTTTTGTGCCCCGACTCCATCCGTGCACTCAAACGCACTAACCCAACGGCAAAGATGCACGCCGTCGACGTGGGAAAACGCCCTTTTGTCTATCCAGAGGTGGGCAGCACTGCACCTTGTGATGTATAAATTTAATCCCGCGACTAAATGAGGATCGATCACCGCGGCTCAAGGCCACAATCAGTATCGCTGATCTAATCAGGACCCGGCCCAGGACAGAAAAGGATACTTCCATAAATAAAACCATATAAGAGTCAGCAAGTGCCCATCACACCCCGATCAATCTGATTAGCCTGCCTCTTCTCTCCCGCTCTCTCCTCCACAGGTGCACCTTGAAAGACTTTCATGGCATAGCTGCATCATCCACTGGTGAGAAGTCATGACGTACAAATAGTTGGCGCCTGTACTTAAAACCTTCAGGTATATGTACTTTTGAGTATTTACTTTTCCTGGCAATGTTTTACTTTCACTCCCTATATTTGAAAACGTCTATCTGTAATTTTTAATCATTACTTAATCACACAAAATAGGCGTGTTACTTTTTTCAAGTTCTTCGAATGACGACAATCATGTAAAAAAAAAAAAAAAAATGCAGAGAATGGCGATCTTAATTGATTGAATAATTAAGATCTTTGGGACTTAAAAGATGGAAAAAAACAGGGACAGCAATGACATGGAAGAACATGAACCAGGGAGCTCGAGCATGCAACAGGTTTTTTTTTTGTCTAATCCGGAAAAAAAGATAAGGTATTTTTTTCAATTGTTGTTTGATAATTGTTATTATGTAATTTAGTTGTTTTTGTTTTGTTTTTTTCTTTTTTGCTAGTCAGTTCCAAAGTTAGCAAAACTATGGGAACACATTTTACGAGCATAAAAGGCCAAGTCACAGTAATAAATGTTTTCATTGTGGCAAGTTATGAAATCGGGTATTGTATGTAGTTCACAGTAAGACTTTATAGTCACAAACGTCTTTACTTAAGTAGTCTGTGCTTTTTGTTTTTTTTTACTTTTAGCTAGATGGACAGACAGACACACACACAGATATTTATTTCATCTACAAGGGAAATGTATTCATTTTTAATTAGGAGGAGTTGAATTAGTACTTCTACTTTTACCATTCTAAAAATCTCTAAATCTCATTCACTGCCATTGACGGCTGTTGAATTCAAATATCCATGTAGCGAAGAATGGATGCAAATGGAAGCAACGGTTGCTATTCTGGTACAAAGACACAACAGGCTGATAATGCACTTTCATTTTCGGTGAAAATGCAACCGTGTGGTTGTTTTGAGTGAAAAACAGGTCGAACAAAAGCGTGCCTCGACAGCTTTCAAGACAAGATGGCTGACTCAAGAACAGAGAGTGAAAGCGATGACAGAAGCAGCTTGCATCATTTCCTGACACAGCCTAGATACAAAGAGTCTTTGAATGCAAGCTTTTTTGGAAACGGTCCGTTTCATACCTGCTGAAGACCTCACTGAATATGGTCATTCTGTGGCCTGATTTCAGAACGCCTCAGGCGCTGTCCGGCAAGCGCTGAGTTTGGCACGCAATCACATAAGAGCAGGTTCACGTAAACTTTGTAAATGAAAGTTTTTGAGTTGAGCATTTATTTCTGTAAAGCATTAAGGGGGGGGGGGAAACGGATTAACATTTGCAATGGAATACTTTAGTTATCACACGCTATACGATCGCAGCTGTAATTATTTTCTGTAATATGAGCTTTATTCTGTTTGTGTTGTTATGTAATGACAAATGTTACATTTGAGTGAAACATATGCCGTGTTCAAGAAACATTTGTGATTTGGAACAATATTTGATTAAAATGAAACACATTTTCATCACAATTGCAAGACGTAATGGCATTTTATGTGTCGGTTTTTCAATATTGTTGATGACACAAACGTAACTAGCATTATATGAAAACAAGCTGGTCTTCAGCCTGGTTTACCCCCAAAAGTTTGTTCTTACTAACTCTGATGTAGACCAGAGGCTAAAAATCTGAAAAAATCCAAATGTTTAACGCACTGCTGTGTTTGTGACGGAGCCAAACCCTCACACCACCTCAATGGGCGGTGGGCAAACACGGCAATCATTTCATAAGGAAACAAAGCACTCATGGAGCCGCGAACAGAAGAATGTCTCATGGCAAACACAATGGTGGCATGTCACACACGCACACATCCAGACCCCCCACCAACCACCACCGAAAATCCGCTGACAAACAGCCATTCTTTCACAAAACTCCATACAAGTGGACCTCCCAATTCCTAACGGGAAAACACCAGAAAATGAGAAGGGAAGATTTTCAATGGATTGAAAACATCCTGAAGTGTTTTGCTTATAGTTTTGCCACTGAGGCAAACAAAAACATCTGTGTTCAGAGTTATTCTGCACTCATCATTTTGATGTGAGCGAATTCTGCACGACCGCATACAGAACACTTTTTTTTCACCTGTTTTCGCCTAAAAGCATGCAAAAAACAACAACAACAACAACTAGTGGTACTGAGAGGACCTGTTAATGTTAAATCATTTCTTACCACAGTGGCAAAAATAAATCTGCCACTAGGGGGCACCTATGATTCTCATGGGAGGGACCTTCATGACGTACAAGACCTTTGGTCAACCTTGTAGAGCTATCACGAGTGTCCTGTTTTCGGGGAAGTCGTCAACTTTGCTACCGTACTCTGCCCACACAACCGCAAAAAAAACTCAATTTCTTCCCAATTTGCCGTCAGCCATCTGTGTCGTACACATGGTTAAAATTTTGAAGCAGTCGGACAAAATCTCGAGAAGGAGCTTATGTCGGAAGGACCCCTGGAAGCGTCATTAGGAATCCCGCTTGTGTTCTAGCCAATACATGCCCCACTGCAACATAATTGGCTTCTGCATCGCAGAAAGGACACACTGCGCAAGTGTAAAAAGATGACTGTTCCAAATATCTATCACATTTTGCACCAAATAAATACAATACAGTTTCAAAAAAGAGAGGATGAGCAAACATCCCATGCACAAGTATATCAGTGATTCCTCTTCAACAAAACCTTTTTTAAAAAAAAAAAACGTCTAATCCTATATTTTATTTCATTTTCATATATAGAACAATATTTATATATTTTTAGTGTGAAGGGGAACATTGATACCAATTCTTACTGCATGTGCCCAAATAATCATATTTTTCCAGCACATATACAGGGTTAGGATTAGGGTTAGGGTTAGGGTGGACTACAATGGGGTTAGGATTAAAGTTAGTGGGATTCAAATAAACGCCACCACACTGAAGTTACATACTTCCCTTCCCATGTGCCGGGATACAGCAGCCAATCATATTCAGAATCAGAATCAGAATCAGAATCATCTTTATTTGCCAAGTATGTCCAAAACACACAAGGAATTTGTCTCCGGTAGTTGGAGCCGCTCTAGTACAACAAACAGTCAATTTACAGAACACTTTGGGGACATAAAGACATTGACAAAAAACAATTGTGCAAAAAGATGCAGAGTCCTCTAGCACTTAGAGCAGTTCGAACGACTAATATTGCAGTAGCAAGTGTACTCCAGCGAATCATATTGGAGTGGGGGGTGGGGGGGATGTGTCCTCTCTTGAACACGAGTAGGATTCCTAATAATGCCCTTGGAAATGTCAAATTACCATAAAATGGCGACTTCAAACCATTACGGAAGACTTTAGCTTCTTTTCAGACATGACTTTGGGTCTATGACAGACATCCCTACCAAATTTCATGCCACTACAATATGTAAAATGGGATTTTGGGTCTGATTTAATTTTTTACCCCTCAATTCCGAGGGTCACTTCTGAGCTGATTTGTGTTTTTTTTTTTTTTTTTTTTTTTTGTAGGCTAATAACTCCTACCCAACATATACATTATTTTCACCAGGATGAACAATCCCGGCAAATTTGGTGAGTTTCTTTGAGTTTGGGATAGAAATTTATTTGGCCTGACATTGACAACGATGAAAAGAACACAAGTGTGACTCACTGAACCGCAGTGTCTCTGGCTCCTGGCAAAATGTAAATATAAATGATGACTTTGTCTGCAAATTATCATCAACGATGCATGCGGAAAAATAAATAAATAATGCAAGCGCCCTTGGTAAACAAAACAGCGCACGTAAGCTGTAAAGCTTTTGAGCGTTTCGAAAAAAATCAAATGCTTCTTCCCCCAAGCTACAACGGGTATAAACTACATTACCCATAATCCTCTTTGTTTTATCTGCTCAGCATTAGGACGGTGGCATTATTCCAAGCTTTCCGTTTTCAAAGCCAACATCTTGCGTAATTTAACTCTATCAAGATGAACCGACCGCAAACTCTGCGACCGCGATGAACAATCCCAAACCAGAACAACGTAAAACATTCACTATTGTAAAACTTCGCTGGGAAAGTAAATACTTACGACTTCTGTCAGACGAGCATTAATATAACAAACAAACTTTACATGTTGCACTTTCCTAAAAACAAGACAAACGGTTGACGTTCCACTTTCTTAAACTAGAGGACGAACTATTTAAATTGCAACTTCCTAAAAAGAAAAACGATTAATGTTCCACTTTCCTAAAAACTAAAGAAACGGTTAATGTTGCACTTTCCGAAAAAAGAGGCCTGAATATTGATGTTGTACTTTAATTTAAAAATTAAAAAACAAACAAAACAAAAAAAAAAGATATTGTTGATGTTGCATGTTCCTTAAAAAAATAAAAATAAATAAATAAAACTTTAGCTTTTTCCTGAAAACAAGTGATTGGTTGATGTTGAACTTTCTTTCCTAAAAGAAAAACAAACTATGGATGTTGCACTCTTCTGAAAAGAAGACATACTATTGATGCTGCGCCTTGCTCAAGAGAAAAGATTCACCTTTACATCACGTCTTTATCATTAAAGGGTGAAATATTTTTTCAGTTAAGAATGCTCAAATCAATCTTGGTCCTGTAATGCATTTTGTTGGGTCTTTGAAGTTCCGCTGTATTATTCTACATGACGCCATCACGCGGTTTGCTTATTAAAATCTTATGTTACGTTTTCAAATAAGCTCTCATAGCCCATTGATGAGCTCACGCCAGGTTTTTCCTTTCTTTCTCGCCGCCATAAAACGAAGAGAAGCGAGCGCTCGTCAAGATCGGAGGCCGACGAGGACTCTGCTCAAGTGCGCTCATTGTCTCCCGTTTAAGTGGGGTCAAGAAAGACCGGGTACACCCCACCCCGAGTCCCCCCCCGAGTCTCCGAGCGGGAAGCGTCGGCAAAAAACATCCACTCTTAACCCCCGGCATACCAAGTAGGCTCTCTCGGGCACAAAGGCTGGCTTTGTCCCGGCGCACTCAAGGTGCGCTTTCACGAAAACCTTCATAAGGTGAACTAATGGGGGGTGGTGGGGTTGATGGGGAGGGGGGTACTCAGAGAGTAGAGCAGAGCAGGGTTTCTCAAACAATTTGGGTCCAGGGGTGACATTTTTCTAAGGACACCTTCATAATCCTAACGCCGGTTAAACATAACTACCACGTGTATGCCTAAATTCCATGGGAATTCAAAAGTTACCTATTTTTGAGGGAAAATAAGGAGGGGGGCACAGTTGGTTTATTGTTTGTTTTATTAGATCTCCGGTCAGTGCCAAAGGTAGGTATACACTTTTCTAAATGAAGCTACATATTAATATATTGCAAATTATTTTGCGGATCCCCAAGCTACCGTTCACTGACCCCTTGGCGACATGGACGACCCCGGTTTGAAAACCGCTGGAGGAGAGGACACGCTAGGACAACTTCCAAACGAGGCAGAAGACGAAAGTGCCCACGGCCAAGCAACGGAGTGAATAAAAACACTCGACAAATGAAACTTAATTGAGGTCAGCGTGATTGAAGGCGAAGACGGCTGCCGCATAGCTTCCAGATGGCGAGCTGTTATTTCGCCGAGCTCTGCTAATGCGCCGCGGATTGGACGCCTGTAACCCGAGCCTCCCACGGGCCCCGCGCCTCCGAAAGCGGGGGCCGCCGATACTCTGCAGGTTTGAGGAGACTTCAAACCGGGCCGCTGTGTGGATATGAAGGAGGATTGAAGGGGGGGGGGGGGGGGGTGAGGGGCTAAGTGTGTAAGTGTATGTAAGTGTGTGAGGTGGGGTTTGTGCGGCGGAGCAGGAAGAAAGCGTGTTGAACAAGTTGGGAAACAAGCACGGCTTTACTCCGAATCCTCGTCGGAGGTTGTTTAACCACAGCTGGAGAATCCTGTCGTTTTGCTCGATGACTCTGTCATCTCAAGCTTAAACGACGGCGACCATTTTTCCACACGTTTTTTTGTTGTTGTTGTAATTTAACAATTTATCTTCCAGCTTGTATTCATAAAACTAGCAATTTAGGTGTGCGAGCATACACTTAATGCCGGTGGTGAGGGAATCGAGTCACATGACTTGACTCGAGTCACGTGACTTGACATGGCAACCCACCAGCACAAAAGGAGTGATGTGTATTGTGTTTTCGATCAGATCGGTGAAAAGAGAACGGCAACATGCAAACTTTGCAACTCGAAGATAAAAGACACAACACAACTACTACTGCATCTAACGTCATCCGTCACTGTGAAACCCACAAAGACAGGTAAGATACGTTAACTTCACAAATTCGCTAACCAATAGCTGTTCAAATATGAACTAAGCTTCATGTCGGTTATGTGTTTAATTAATAAGATAATAAAGTAATGGACAATATGAAGATATTTTGCGAATATACAGTATGTTGTGACCGAGTAAGTAAAAGTTGAAAAGTGTAAAGTGCAGCTTAAAATCAGAGCTGGGTCTCCTCTAACAACATTGGTTTTGGGTTTTATCCAGTTACAAGTTTATTTCTTTACAGGCAGGATGTCGGACAGCTCTTCCGCTCCGAGACTGTCATCCTGGCTCGAGCTTCCAAACTATTAAACGTCTTTTATAATAAGGAAGGGCTATATTGTTACTTCATGAGACAGGGTTCAAATAAACCAGCGTTTTCCTCCCCGGAACAAAAACAACAACATAACGTTGACGTACTATTTGATGAATATGTGAATTGACACATTTTTGGAAAAGGTCTGTGGTTTATGAAGGTTTCAAGGCAGGGTGTGCGGGTTTCAAAGTAGGGTTTCATGAAAGTCTTCCTAGAAGATAGGAAGCTGTTGTGGCTACATTTACTGTAGGTGGAATGGGCATGTGTCCAAATATAAGGTGTATAGCGCGTATCACAAACATCATTATTAGATAATCATCCGGAACAACAACGCTCCCAAAAGTCATCAAAAGTAGCAATCAAATTAAACACAATTTGGAGTGATGTTCCTCAGGGATGTGTTTTCGGTCCATGAGAATTTTCTATACATGTTGAGGACTATCACAGTGTAAATGGGAGTAATGTGTCCAAAATATTTCTGTCCATGCACTATATGGTATGGCTGTGTCTGATGTGTTACTTATATAAATTAGATCAGCGGTGATAAATATGACATGTGCACAAAAAAACGTCACCATAATAATTTTTTGACCCGTTAGGCACACCCAGAATAATGGCGCCACAGTTCCGTCGCCCGCTGCTGGCTTTTTCACTTTAAATGTAAAATAGGTGTCAACTCATAAAGCGTTTGGCAGGCTGGCACATTTTCCCGTCATGTCATCACGGTGCTTTTCTATTTAAACGTCTCTCACCTGATGGTGGAAGATACGAACAGTTGAAACCATCTGATGTTTGGTTTCAATTAAGTGGAAAATGTGCGGCAGACCTTAAACCACCTGCAATCTTTTGGGGTGAAAGGATCCGAAAAGGAGCTGATGTGATTTATATCTTGCTTTCTGTGTTTGAGCTGAGTCAGAGGAATGTTCTAGTGAACCTGATGTGCTGTAGCTCACAGCTTTGACCCACTGCACCTTCTTTTATAGCCCAAAAAGCTCCCAAAACTCCTGTTTTACAGATTTATTGTCATTCGTCAACACTCCAGCAGGCCTTCACGAGTGTACAAGTCACAGTTGTTTTGGTGCAGCGAGAGACACTGATGTTTATTGATTGGTCGATAAGAGAATTACTGTACCAGAATGGGCGGGGTGTGTGTGTGTGTGGGGGGGGGGAATTAAAAGTTAGTTGAAGACTCTGAATTGCCCGTAGGTGCGAATGGTTGTTTGTTTATATGTGCCCTGCGATTGGCTGGCAACCAGTTCAGGGTGTACCCCGCCTCCTGCCCGATGATAGCTGGGATAGGCTCCAGCACGCCCGCGACCCTAGTGAGGAGAAGCGGCTCAGAAAAAGGATGGATGGATGGTGCATTGCCACCATATTGCGGCATCTATAGGCAATTACTAATCTTTTGGGGGGGGGGGGGTCGTTGATTATCCAGAAGAGTTGGGTTTCCCACACGAATAGCTAATAGGCTAAATGCTAGTATGTATGATAAATGAAAGAAATGAAGAAAATTATATATTTTTAAAGGGTTGGTTTGATTTACTATAATAAGAAAAAAAACCGGAGACAAATTCAAGAGACCATGTTTTGCCATGACACCGCACACCCTATCTTGGCTTTCTGCTCACCTTGCATACCACCACCCACACTCTCCGTTTCAGCAGTTTTTTTAACCCCATCGTTCCCAAAGTGCACACTACTTTTGGTCGATCTTTTCAATTTACTGCCCTAAACAGTTACTGCAACTAAACAACAACGCTATGTACATGTTGTACAAGAATGTGATCATTATTACTCATAAGTACGAAACAAATATGTTTTGCTACCACTTTGCAATCAAGCCCCCCCCCCCCCCTTGATGGGTTTATAAATTGGTCATGAATTTGTTTGTTCATGCATTCCAATTCCGAAGCTGCTTTTGTTTCAGTCTGTGTTCGTCGTGTCGTGTGTGAGTAAAACGAATCAATGAGGAGCGACACTGCATTCCAGGGTAAAAAAAAAACACAAAAGGCCTCCGTCGAAAGCGCTCGCGTCTAATTTGTACCTCGTCTTCCCGAGTCGGCCATGACGGCGCGTCAGCTCCGAGGCCCTCGGGCTCGGCTTCTCTCGTTGAGTCCAAGTGACTCAAAACACTTGTTACCGACAACTGGTGCTGCTGTTTTTTTCCTTTCCTTTTTTTCTTTCCCTGAATCCACGGTCACGCCGGGGAAGTGTTATTTACCTCGAGAGCGCCGACTGGGCGCGTTCACCCGCCGACTGTTCGTCTTTTTGGGCTCAGATGTTGACACGTTGCCTGGTTTCGGCGATTTGCTCGGAAAACATACGCACACACAAATCAGCATGTTTGTGCGAGTGGAAAATGTGGACATGACACTGCGAGGGATGTGTTAACGCGTCCATCTGCTCGCACGGCGCTTGGAGGATTCGCGAAGCGCCGAGTGTTACGGTGCGAGCAAGGTGACGGGTTTATTTTCACCGCCAACTGCTCCTTTCTACCGTTCCAATATTAGAGACACTAATGTCCCGGCTTATCATCTTTACATATGATTGACCGTGAATGAGGACGTAAGCAGAGGTTTGCAAAAGTACTTTTTAAAAAAAAAAAGTAGAACCAGAAGCACTGATTCAACTACAGTGCCTAAATAAAAGTTTGAAAAAAAACACAGACTCTGAAATGTACATAAGTATAAAATTAAATATAATACCCGTTTTGATAACTTTTGATAACAACAAAAACTTCTCTTGCACACAAAATAGTTTCCCTCTTTTCTTGACTTGCTTTGTGCTCATAGTGAGAAGAAGAAGAAATAAACCCTTAAATGTCGCATGTCGGTTGTTGCTTTCTTTTCCGCCAAGCGCTAGATGGCATTGCTCGACTTTTAAGCGATCGAAGCAACGTCTTCCCATAGCTTTACTAGTGTTGGGAATTGACAAACAAGAAAAAATGCTAAAATGCTAAATCAGCTCATGTTAACTGAAAAAGAAAATCCACTTTATCAATCAATCGAGATCTCTTGATCTCTCTCGCTTTACCGTACGTTTTTTTATATGTTGGAGGTTGAAAAAAGTAATAAGCCTATTTTGATAAAGTAAGAAAGTACAGATATCTGCGTTCAAATGTTGGGAGGAAAAGCGGCACTGACCTTTCTCTATGCCGTGGGCCTATGTGCCTGTCTCGGCATATGTGCCCTGCGATTGGCTGATAACCAGTCCACGGTGTAAAAGAGATTTCAGTTACGACTGAAAGTGACAGGAAGTACACAAGCAAGTCTCGCCATTGTTTTATACAGCTCTGGTGTTGGAGCTCATGGCATTCTATAGCTGTACCCGTTGCAGTGCGTTCTCCAGAAAGTCACTGTATCCAAATGTTTTTCTCCCGCACAAGATTCAGTGTGAAGTCATCCCTTAAAATAGTCCAATAATCCCTTCCTGAAAGCTCCACAGTTGAGGGATATGAGCACTCTCGCGGCAGTCTCAAAGGATAAACTCACTCTTTTGTCTGCTTTAAAATAGTACATTTAACACTGCTCTATAGTTATATATATTGGTAAATTGCTTCCAGAGTCTTAATTCCTTCTCGTAGCATGACATTTTGGACAATTGTACATGCTCAACTTGGGTTTGAAGTTTGGGTTTCACGCCTGAGGGAAATTTTGAAACAGGGTTTCGAGTTCCAAATTAGGGTTTCAAGGCACAATTAAGGTTTCAAACAGGGATTAGAATTTTGGCCAATTAACCTACCACGCATGTTTTTGGGATGTGGGAGGAAACCGGAGTGCCCGGAGAAAACCCACGCAGGCACGGGGAGAACATGCAAACTCCACACAGGCGGGGCCGGGATTTGAACGTCGGTCCTCAGAACTGTGGGGCAGACGCTCTAGCCAGTCGTCCGCCGTGCCTGGCAATGCATTACTTACTTATCTGTGAATGCCGACCTATGAATGTGTACTGTACTATAATAGCTATACTGATGTACACGTAACAGGTGTCCGCAAATAATAGAGATTTGTATTATTATTATTTTTTTTTACACATACTAAATTTCAGTCGTACGAACGGATTTTCAACCTGTTTTCCGCACCCTTTCATAAATAAGGGCTGTAGTCTAAATGAAGCTCCTCAGCTCACTTCAACAGTTCCTTGAGAACAAGATGTCACCAGATGACGCTTTGGCCTCAGCACAAAAACAGTGAATAGATATTTGGCCAGGTAAAATTCCGCAAATTTGTGAATTGGTGAATTCCATACCGTGAATATGCGTGGGTTTACTGTAAATCCATTGGTTTGACTTGTTTAGCTTTAATGTTTTTATCACTTAAGTGCACATTTACCCTCATGTCATTTGGATTTAGCACAGCGGATTAAAAGTCAGCTCCACTCCAAAACTATATGTGGACCCCTACAGCAAAACATGTTTCTCCAAATTTCTGCTTCCAAAAAAACTGCTGCTGTTCAGAAAAAAAAAAAAAAAAAAAAAAACTGGCAGCTGTGGTGTGGATTGGCTTCCAGCGGCTCAATACGACACGCTTAGTTTAGCCGGCACGTCAGCGCTGGACCGCACTGACGCACGCGCTGACCGTCCAGCTCGGGACCGCCGCCAAGCCCTGATGGGCTTCCTGGCGTCCGCACGTGGTCACGTGACCACAGAGACGGTCGCCATGCATGCAGATACACTTCCGGGACAAAAGCGTTGCGCCAAGCCTGCTGTGAGTGGAATGGCCATGTGTCCCAATACTTTTGTCCATTTACTGTGCTGCCTAAATAAAAGTACTTGACAGAAACAAAAGTATGCGGACACTTGGTCGTACTGCCGACAGTAGCGGTGTCCCCATACTTTTGTCCATATGGCATTGTCTCTGTCGGAGGACATTTGTATCTTGTTACCACACTTTTTGGATAAAAGTATGTCCCAATACTTATGTCCATATAGTGTGGCACCAAAATACAATTACTCTACACAAACAACGCTAAATAGACAAAAGTATTGGGCCGCCAATTCATGGTAAGGCCATGTGTCTCAAAACCTTTGTCTACATGTAGTGTGGAAACAAAATACAAAGTGTTCTTTTCCAGAAACAAGAGGGCTTATATTGTCTTTGGTGTTACCTACCGTACAAAACATTAGTCCTTTTGTTATCGCAATAGATCACAAAGACCATTGAAAACAATGCATTCTGAATAGACTTCTTTTATTAAATTTTTTGGGGGGGTCAAAAGCACTTATCTGCGTCTCAACTCCCTGAAAGAAGCAAACGATCGCCGTGCCGCCGTGTGTCCATTGTGCTCGGCGGCTGATGAATCGCACGCGGCCGTGCTGATGTTGAATACTGCGCGCCGGAGGAAGTTCGCATTCTGTTACGAGGAGCAAAGAATAGGCCTTTTCTTACCATTCCTTTGAAATTAATTATAACTGATAACGTGTGAGACGCCATCACGAGTTCAATGCAGTGCAGCGGGTAAAACACCTTGACTCCTTTGTAGAACTTTGAGAAAGTACATGCTGTTGTTAAGGTGCATGATGAACAGACATTTTGAAGTTGTTTTAGCTGAAATGTACAGAGACCTAGGAATGACACGGCGAAAGCATTTTGAATTGCGGCCACAAGATACAGAATTAACAGGCAAAATAGTCATCATTTGTGGCCACAAAACAGGTACAGTGTCACGTGAGCACGCCATACTAAGTTGTAGTTATGAAATACATTAGCACAAAATACAAATTAGTGGCCACGAAATGGGTATAACGTGCACGTAAAACAAACTTAGAGCCGTGAAATAATTATAATGTGACACGGAATGCTACTTTTTGGCCACAAAGGAGGTATAACATGCACAAAATTCAAATGGTGATCATTTATTGTTTTAATAATCTCCCCACCTTTCCTAGTTTACAATACATAACCGCCACAACGTATAGTCCTTCGTGTTGAGTGAACGTGACCCTCAGGCATGGATCTTTAACTGAATGAGGAAGCACTTGAATGATTTCGGTGAAAGAATCTTTTGAATGAATCTTTTGAATGAACTGATTCGAGTGATTCAGTACACTCAAAAGAACTGCCGTGCCCATCACTACGTCAGACTGAAAGAGACTCTGATGTCATTAACCTACCAAGATATTTGCGTCTGAATGAAGCCTTTTGTGAGAAATGAAACAAATCAAATCAAATAACAGCTTGAAAATGATGATGATGCCACACTGGCTCGTTGTTGGCCTATGACACTGGTGGACCAGCCAGGACACCTCTCCCGATTCATCAGCAGAAGCATATTTCCGTGTTCTGTTAGCATTTAGCATGCACGTTAGTATATTGTTTTTCGATTAGTTGAAGGGCTTCAGAGATGCCCCCGCCCCCAACCCCCCACCCCCACCTCCCTCCGCATACTGTACTGTGGAGAGAGTAAGACGATCAGACACGACGTTGAGACGAAGCGACATAATCTTCCTATCAAAAGGTTAATCCTGCCGGAGACATGAAATCACTCAAGAGGATTCTGGTAAAGCTACACGCAACGAAGCAGCTGGACTGTGGACTGGCCCGGGCTCAAAATCAATAAGGTTCTTGGCGAGGCAAAGGGAGATCATCACGGAACGTTCCAGAAGTATTGCCATTGAAAACAAACAACTTTTATATTATCAACCTCTGACTTTATGAGTTGGCTATCATCATTTTATTTTTTAAAGAGACTTACACTTAATCGTTAACTAATATGACGAGTATTGTTGAAGTCTGTTATCCTGTGGGTCAAATTGACCCATTTTAAGGTGTCAATTATGTTGCAAGTCAAATTGATCCGTTTTACAAGGTCTGTTATGTTGCGGGTCAAATTGACCTGTTTTATAACGTCTTTTATGTTGCCGGTCAAATTGACCTCTTTTAAAATGTCTGTGATGTTGCGGGTCAAATTGACCCGTTTTAAAACGTCTGTGATGTTGCGGGTCAAACTGACCCATTTTACAACGTCTGTGATGTTGCGGGTCAAGTTGACCTATTTTAAAACATCTGTGATGTTGCGGGTCAAATTGACCCGTTTTAACACGTCTGTTATGTTGCGGGTCAAATTGACATGTTTTAACACGTCTGTTATGTTGCGGGTCAAATTGACATGTTTCAACACGCCTGTTATGTTGCGAGTCTAACAATATTTTGAATAAACTCTTCCTGCTCCAGCTGGCATTGCTTTTTTACCGTTTTCTTTAAAAAATATATATTTATCAATAGAAACAGGAGGGTTAAAACATCACATCAAGAGGCACAGACGGTCCCCTACTATTAAGTCTTTGTTTCCACTGAGCCGAGAGAATATACTGTATGTCTGTAAGTATTGTTGTATGCTGTAAGCCATTGTTTGAAGGTTTATAATTACCGTAACATCTATGCTGATTTCCATTAGCCTGCTAATGGTGTTTTACATGGAATGCTAGCTTTGAACTAGTGGACACATGGTGTGGTAGAACATTTTAGTGTTTAAATATACGTATTTATTTCTTTTTTGTTTCGTGTGTCAGACTTACAGTAAACTGAGAGTGAGAACAGGCACTAAATGAATACTTGAAAATGTGTGTTTTAATAAGTTTAATTATTTTATAAAACTAGAAAGAAAATGTTTTGAAAATTCTTTATATTGCAGATGTTTTGCCTGTTACAGGCGGGTGTGGAATGTATCCCCGCAATAAACTCTGGTTCACTCAATCCCTATCACAGAATGATAAATGTCTTTTCGTCGACATGACTTATGTCACGCAGGTGGCTTTAAATCAATAACGTCAATGTACTTTTACGCTACAAACACAACGCAAACAGACAAGTGCTGTCGTCCGGGTCACGCAAAAGAAGAACAGTTCAGCACATTTTGTACCTATTTGATTAATAAGGCAAGTCGCGAAAATGTCATCTTAGCACTGCGGCTGAGAGGAAAAATGCCCTACTGTGTCTGTGACTGGAGCACTAGCGCACTTGCGGGCCAGCTAGCGGAGCCTCATGAATATTGAAGGCGTAATTGCTGAAGGTCAGCTCCGCCGGGAGCCGCCACTCCACCACTTGGCCGCCTGACGCTCGCAAAATGTATAGACGAGGCCTATTCGCTCAGCCGACAGGACAACAACAACACTGCTACGCTTACTCTGCACCGGGAATTCCATCAGTGTAGGTAAGTCACATATGTACAAGTCTTAAGTAAGTCTCAAGTCTTAACCTTCAGGTTTCAAGCCGGTCCCTAGTGACTGACAACAACAATAAATATCAAGCAGGTTGAGTGTACATGAAAGTACCGTGAAAGTTTTTCTTCAATCAAATTGCAGCTAGCAGCTGCGCTCTTTTTCACGGGCACAAATCACAGGGTCACTTGTTGCTAGGTAAGGTTCACAGG
Source organism: Phycodurus eques (assembly GCF_024500275.1). NCBI lineage: Eukaryota > Metazoa > Chordata > Actinopteri > Syngnathiformes > Syngnathidae > Phycodurus > Phycodurus eques. The sequence goes on from NC_084531.1 coordinate 27,141,550, forward strand.
GGCTCAATCAGATAAAAAACACAAATAAAAAATTAAATGGCACAGACCATCCACACCCACTGCATGGCAAAATAATGAAAAAAAAAAAAAAAAAAAACACCATGAGGACAATGAGACAAGATTACTTGCATACATTCATTATTAAATTTAATCTGTATTAAATATAACACTGAAATTTAAATTATAATGGAAGTAAAAGGTTCTCTGCCTACACTAACAGTGTGATTGAACCACTGCTCTGTTTGTACTATAAAATTCATATTAGAAGGGAAAAAAACCCACCAATGTGCAGTTTCCACATGACAGGTCGCCATAGAGATATACAGTACACTAATCAGCTATATGCAGTAAATCACCTGCCCAAACCCGGAAAACAGGTTAGCTGACTTCCTGTGTTTGCTACGCTAACGAGCATTAGTACGGTTTGATTACATAATTGTTTGAAGCTGAACTTGCTAAAATTTTATTTTTATTATGACTGGTGTCCTCGGACAAAAGTATTCATACAAATTAGATATTATATATATATATATATATATATATATATATATATATATATATATATATATATAAACACGTGTGAAGCCTAAATATTGAATATTGTCATCTTTGGTGGCTCCGTTGTGCCACCTTTCGTTAAAAATTGTTTTTTTAAAAAACACTGTAGACGTTTAAAGTTCCTACGGTTGCTTTGTCACAGCCCACGTCGCCATTTACTTGAACCGGGAGGGAGTGCTTAGATCTGTTTTAACGAATGCGGAAGTAGGTTGCGCATATATGGGATTACACAAGTGAATCACAGCTCTGTATTAAACATAAAATCCATATCAAAAGGGAAAAACGGCCAATATACGTGAAATCGAATATTGTTCCACTGCTCTGTATTAATAATAAACTACATAATATAAAGGAGGCGGCACGGTGGACGACTGGTTAGCACATCTGCTTCACAGTTCTGAGGCAGATGTTTTTGTTTCTTTGTGCATCATGATTTTATGCTTCATTGCCCGTTGGCATTGTGCTTCTTCTTCTGGTTTTTGTGCCTTGACCACCAGGGGGCAGTATATATATATATATATATGGGTAAACTGCAGTCATGTTAGTAATTTTTCGCACAGGATAAAGAATATGCCCATGTGTATTCTCATAGTGTCCATCTACATGTGTCGCTGCACCGTTTGTGTTCAAATGCTTAAAGGTTTATAACATGGCAAATCGATGCTAGTGTTGTGTGTTAGCATTAAGCTAGCTGACTTTCGTCAAAGTTATTCTGTTACAGCAATCGAAGTACTACTCTGTATTAACTATAAAATACCAATTTGGAAGTAGAAAATGCCAACAAAAGACATTAAAAGGAAAAACCATGAAATACAACAGTCACCAGACCACCTTTCCATACATTAATTAGCCAATTAAACCACTGCTTTGTATTAATGCACATTAACACATACAAACTGCTTGTGTGTAAACAGATGCCTCATCATGTTTTTTCAGCAATTTTCCAAGCCACTGAATACTAATATATTTGACATGTTTTTTTTTTTTTTAATCCATTCTAAGATGTGATATCTGTATCCAAGAGATGCAAACTCTCACACTCATGACCTTCCTTCTTCGGCTTTCCATCTTTGAACCACTCCAACATCTCCCACTGTGTCCGTATATTGATCACAGCAGATGAAAATGCAAAGCCCTAAGGCTACTTTACGCCGCACAAAATAGTGCTGAACGCAAAAGAAACGCCAAGAAGGCTTCATTGAAGCAAAGACGCTGAGCGAGAGCTGCGATTGCGACAAAGGCGGTCGCAGGGGCTTAATTACCTGAGGATTAAGCCACATTTCACCGTCTTGCATAAGATGGCGGTGGTCATGATGAAACGCCATGGGGGAGGCTGTTCTGATGGGAGGGCCAAACAAAAAAAAACGAGCATGTTGTTAGCGGGATGCCCCCCGAGGCACGTGACGGCTGTCAGCGGAATCATGACCTTCACACACGGATGTTTTTGTTTTTTTTTTGCTCAATTTATAATTACTGTCACATTTTTCTTCCCGCAGTTCAACGCTGGGCTGCGGCGCTGTCATGAAAATAAAAGGCGGTTCAAATCAGAGAGAGGTAATTTGTCACGCTGTGTTTTAGGGAACATCGGGGCACGTTTGAGGCGACAGTCGGGACTGGAGCAGAAGCTGCGAGCGGCGGTACTTAGAAGCAGTCAGCCTCCATTTCTCTGCATGAGTGGAGAGTTGTTTAGTGCCGGGGTTCTCAAACTGGGCTGTGTGAGCTGTAGCCTGGAGTCCAAAAAAAAATTTGCAGTAAATTTATATCATTTAAAAAAAAGTGCATACCTACATATGGGGACCGACCAATTAGTCCTATATGATTGTAATGTAGCATCACATACATCTGAAGTCCCTTTTTTCGAAGAGACTTCAGATGTATGTTTTTTGAGGACCTCATTCTTTTTTTCCAAGAATAAAGGCAACTTTACATGATAAAATGCATAATATTGTGGAGATGTGGTAAAGAACAAGACAAGGAGACAAGAACCAGTCATGCGACTGTACTCTCCATATACAAACTGAGTGTTGTCCCACCAAAGAGCCAACCACTCCCTTTGAAGCCAACTACTCTCTCGTTCATCTCCTGTCCCTCCCTTGAAGACACGCCCCTGGTGAATGTCTCCCTCTTGCGGGTCACCAGAATATCACAACAATAAAGATGTATGTTTTAAATTCACTTTTTTTTTATCCTGGAAAAAACAACAACATTATGTTTTTGTCAAGATTACGACCTTTCTTTATTGGACAAAATACAACTTTATACTTGTAACATCAGAATCAGAATTATAACTCTTTGCTTCTAAAAAATTTGAATTGATTATCATAGCATCCTAATTGTTTTTCTCGAAAATAGGCAACTCTTTATTTCCTATTACATTTAGGAGTACACATGGTAGTTGTGTTTAGGTTTATGTAGGGGAACTTCTCGCCTGAATTCCTGATTTAGTGCAATCAAACAATAAGCTGTGTGCCGCTTCCTCTTTGGTCAAATTGTTTGACAAATTTCACCCACTGGGCTTCGGAGGACGGCTTCAATGGAGATCACTCAATTTCCCACTGAAAGGCCCCCCTTTGGCTTGATTTGTGCATTTGACAGCCACAAAATAGTGCTTAAATGCCTTATGCAATTGTGATGCTAACTAAAACGAACACTACGATGATTTAAAAAGGAAATGACATTTAAGAATATGTCCGCATAAATATACTCCACAGAAAATCTCCACCAAGCATCTCCAAGCTTCTGATTGGCCCCTGATTTGACCTTCATGAATGTGAAGACGCCACAGGATCCACTCTGTTTGATCACACAGTCTGGAGGAGTCCCCTCTCCCCATCAAACAATTGACCGGACGAAGGGTCTTTGTGTGGGTGCAGGAGGCGTGCCCTGGGGGTAGTCTAACACCTGGCTCCCCTATCCAAACAACTACGACGGTGACTTAAGAATGTCATCCGAGCCCGGAGCTGTGATGGACCTTGTTTTTGCACCTGCTCACCCATCTACTAGACACAACGAATTATGAGATGTGGTGTCGTATTTTATGGCAATTTGATTATTCTATTGATGAGGCTATTTTATATCACACAATAACTCCCTGGATTTGCTCGGTTCCACTGGAACGTCTGGAATATTCTGGACCAAAAACAGTATTGTCGCGGCTCTGGCTAAGGGGAGTTAACTAATGTCATGCTTTTAGGTGAGAGCTTTTTATCGTTTCCTTCTTGGACATAGGGACGAATCCATGCCAGGGTTTTGGCTGTTTCAGGGTTTCACAGATCATTGGAGTAAGACGCAGGTACACACATAAAGACAATTGGCCTGTTTTTGTGCCAATTTTGACGCTCCCTGACCAAGCACGTCAAACGCCAGACAATCTTAAATTTTATAAGATTATCCAATAAAATTGTCCTTAGTTCTGATGTGTGTTAAGAGTGGATTCGTCCCGATTTTACAGTCAAAACCGGTCGGGGCCGACAATCTTAAATAATGAAACACGTTCAATATTTATGACCAAAAATCTTCATGTGTGAGGGGAAAGCCGACTTCTCCTGAGTCACGACGCTGAGAATGGTGACGTGCAACAGAATGTAGCCAATCAAGACTGACGAACACGGAAATGAAAACGAAAACGTCTTACTCAGTAGACAAGTGGGTTCCCCAAACGGTAAGAAGGGTTTTCCAAAATAAGTCTTTTATGAGAGCATCGCAATTCGGCAACCTTGGGGAAAACTCGGGAAACATGAGCGCGTATCTGGAAGTATTTCTTCCTCTTCCTTTTCGTTTTCGATCAGGTGTGATCACACGAGACTTTGAGATCAACGGTGCAACAGAATCTTTATGTGTGCCGTGATGTGTGATCCTCGGAGCACAACACACACATGACGACCAAAACTGTTGAATGCCCGATTTTTTTTATCTTCATGCGTGCAATCTGTAGCAGATAACAAATCTTTTAAGAGTGGAAAAATCTTTGCGTGTACCAGGCCAAGGAGATAACATTTTTAAGTGGAGGGTAATATGTGGATGAATATAACTTCTACCCCCACATTTTTCAGGGTTGATCGATCCAACTATGAAACCAGTTTTACAAAAGAGTTTAGTAGTGATGCAACACATTTTCTACCACAGAATATTTGTTGGCCCAAAAGTGCATTTTCGCTTCTCCGTTGAAAATAACTTTCACACAGATTACATACTATATCATCTGCGCTCACTCAGAAACAGTCTAGAGCATTAAGATAACGTATGTGCAGCAGCTATCTGTCCAGGTCATCGCTAGTTCTAATCAAGTTTAGAGAAAATGGGACTGTTAGTGTTAAGGGGGCAAACCACCATCACAGGCAGTTGCTTGGCAGAGGCGGTAATGAAGAATCAGAGTAGCCTCCACATGTCACATCCAAACTAATGAACCTGTCGCTACAGAGTGAAGATGAAGACACGGCAAGGTCAGACAAGCTAAATGTCTTTCTGCTCCTTTGAGAGACGTGGAGGGAAAAGGTTGAAGAGCAGGTGAGGATGCGGCTCGGCCCTTCCGTGGCTGACTTTAAATGGGTTGTTGGGAGTGGGGGGGCGAAAGCATGTGGGTGTTTCATAATATAGACGCCATATAGCCATGAGTTACATTTTGATTGAGTGCGTGCGTGATGCATCAAAGAGCAGCCTCGGCTAAACGTAAAGCCCGCAGGCCGAAAAACACTCCGGTAGCGCCTGCTGAAAAAGCAGTTATACAAGAATTATTGATTCCTTAGACACTTTAGAATTACTGACATCAGTGAAAAAAATGACTACACGCCGAGATCCATGTTATGATTTCATTTGTGCTTAAAGGCTATACTGTAATCCCCCGCATATTCACGGTTCACTACTCACAAATTCACCCAGTCATGTTTTTTGTGGTTTCTGAAACACCCTTAGATCCCGGCCATGTCCTGTCTAAACTGGTGTCAGGGAAGTATTGTATGTTGAAGTGATGCATCTTGACTGAGAGACAAGCTTTGTATGTCGAGGAGCTAAGTTTAGCATTGGTTGTTAGTCTTTGTACATGTATCATTATGTCATCTATATTTCATAGTTTGTGGTTTTATTTTATTTCATTTTTTATTTGTTATTTACGGTTTAAACTCAACTATTAATACAGGCCATAACAAATTTTAGGGGAGGCCATCAATGACCCGCGGTTTTTCGCTATTCATGGCAGGGTTCAGTTATCTGCTGTATCAAAAAATTATCTGCCTTAACATAGGGTAATAATGCACATTTTGTGGGCCTCCACATTCACGAAAACCCACCAATTTTTGCAACCCTCTGTATCCTGATGAAACTGTACAAATTTAAGTGGTCCCGAACATGACCCCTGCCCAAACTCACTTAATAGCAACCCCTGGAAAGTTGAAAATAACTAGCCCCCGATACCAGTTACAACGATCGACAAGAAATGCAGCAGGCATGTCTATCATAATAGAACACATGAAAAAGTCTCAAGGACAAGCTATTGGGTGGATATGTCTAGCACAACAGCGCGCATGAAAAACTCCCAAGCACCCATTCTAGAAATGTAACAGAAAGTCAGCCATTTTGGTCTGAAGCGGACATTTTGAAGAAACTTCCGGGGCTTGTACTTTGGCCAAATCCTACTTGGGGATTCACCAAAATGAGCCCCAATTGGGAGCAGGTATCCCAGACAAATGGGCCACACTGAAATGCAAAGCTTTATTGCCCCCGCAATTCAATGTGAGTGCAACATAGCACCAACGTTTAATGATTATTTCTTGGATTTGCTATGAAAATGGAGGTGCGAGAGCCCGTTTATTGCTGTTCACAGCTTTAATTATGCATGTAGCTCGTAGTGGTGTCCTGATATGAAGCAATATTTCGCCCCTCTTATGTTGACTAAATAACAAGAAACAGTAGTGCAATTGTACTTCACTGCAAAGTACAACCACAATAAAGAACCTTGAATTGACAAACCGCAACATATCCCATTGGACATTTTGGGGATTTTGTCATGCATTCCAATACACAATTATGTGGAGAGTTGTTTTGATCATTTTGATGGTAGCCAAACTATCACAAGCACCAGTTTATGATCAATTGACATTGACACAAAACTCTGCATTCTTTGTAACAGCTGCATTTCTGTAGCAAAGTTTCCCCACCTTTTCTTGAGCCAAGGCATAATTTACATTAGAAAAATCTCAAGGCACACACAACCAAACAAAATGCCACAAAAACTACTGAAATGATGATCTCGTCTTAATTTACTCCAAAATGTACAACGTCACTGTGAAATCTGTTGAGTGCTATTATTATTATTCTATTATTCTATTATTCTATTATTATTCTGCTGTATTATTCTGCTATTATACGCTATTATTCTGTTGTATGAATAGCAACAGGTAGATCGTACCTTCTGCCATCTCGTGAAAGAACATTTAATAGTTCCGTCTGTCACTATCCGTCGGTAGCAGAGACAGATGAACACACACTATTTGTTGTCAATAATTAATAATTTTCTGACCGATTCAGTGAAACTGGAGAATTTCACTAATCAATCAGATTTCCTACTGTGCAGGTGTACCTAATATTATGTCGAGTGTGACTGTTTTCTATTGTCGTGCCGAGTGATGGTTCCTTTGTCACAAGCACAATAGCGGAGATTGCTTTCTTGCTGCATCCATACCATCCATCCATCCATCCATCCATCCATCCATTTTCTGAGCCGCTTCTCCTCACTAGGGTCGCGGGCGTGCTGCAGCCTATCCCAGCTATCTTCGGGCAGGAGGCGGGGTACACCCTGAACTGGTTGCCAGCCAATCGCAGGGCACATACAAACAAACAACCATTCGCACTCACATTTACGGGCAATTTAGAGTTGTCAATTAACCTACCACGCACGTTTTTGACGCTCTAACCAGTCGGCCACCGTGCCGCTCCTGCTCATAACAATCACAATAATTATTTTTTGAATTCCCTCCTGGCCGACTCCGGAGGGAGCGAAGGGAGACGTTTCGTGGCTTCTTCTGCGTCACGCCGCGCCGCCATCATTAGTTCAAATGCTTACAGGGCGATTACGGCGATGCGGCGAGGTCCGACTGAAAAACTATTTTTCATCCCTTCTCCCTCGGGGGTGAAGACGACGACAACGAGATGAGGAGGACCAACAGTTTGGAGTGTATCAGCATGACAAAGGCAAGGGAGGAACCATGCGGTGGGACTTAACAACTTAAGACTTCTTACTCAACGCCCCCCCTAGTTGCCCCCTCGAATTTAACCTCTCATATCCAAGGTTACATGGACACAAAAGGAATACTGTCCTTATTATAAACTGTCTATAAATCTACCTTAAGTTTGACTGTGTCCCCTTGCATGAGCTTTTCAAAGTGTGGTGCTAAGATACCAATGAAAACATGGTCACTGTCCATTGAACCCCTGTTTATTTGCAGTTTGCTCTTCACTAATTCCCCAATTCTCCCCCCCCCCCCCCCCCCCCCCCCCCCCGTGGAACCTTTACTCAGCTATTTGCTGAAAAACTCGCTAATTTACTTATTTTGATGCTCTTTCTGTAGCACCCTACAATTTCACAAGATGGCGGCAAAGAAGTATACTGAAATGATACATCTCGACTGTACTAAAATCTTTGTATAGGGAGGAGCTATGTTTAGCCTGGGTTGTTAGCGCAAGTTACAGAGTCTTCACCGCATTTGTATGTTTTTGACATGAAAATCATCTTTAAAGGGGAACTAAAGCCATGATGACAAAACGTTCAGTTATGTTTAAATGTGCATAGCTTCTTTCTCAGCTGCTGTTCACTTTAATCTACGAAGTACCCTAAAAATATATGTTTGAAACATCACATACTCTATGCTCGCTTACTGGGGGGGGAGGGGGGGGGGCTAATTTTAAAGCGCGAATTCGCAAGAATGTGTTACTTGCGCATTAAGGTCACTTCCGGTTTGCAGCTGAAAATGATTTCGCCCAACATTGCATTGCACTGCCCTGATGGATTATTCCGATTCATTCTTACTCCACCAACGCAATATTACTCAGAATACCGTGTTTTTACTTTTGCTGCTACATATGAGGGGCAGTCAAAAAGTTATGAGCCCCATTTAATTGAACCTACTCATGATTTAATTTATTTCAGATTTGTTCACAGTTTGTAGTTTAATACTTTTTGGAAGGTTTATTTATTTAGTTTTAGCCTCTTCCTGCCAGCCATTCTGGAAATGACGTCATTGTCGGATCCCTGTCAGAAGCAGAGAGAGCTCTGATTGAATTGGTTACTTTGAAAGGGGAACCACTGCTAAATATTTCCAAAATATGCATGGAGAAGCTGCAATCGGCTACAGCACAGCCAAAAAGTGGGTGTCCAGGCTCAAAGGCGAAGAATATGAAAAACAATTCAATTACTCATAGGTTAAATTGAATTTGGGCTCATGACTTTTTGACTGCGCCTCGTACAATGTACTCTTGCTTGAAATATGTTTGGGTTTAGTAGCACTTTAGGCCATTTATTTCCAAGCTGAGTGTTATAGGATGAGTTTGAAATGATATTCAAGTGTTTTAGGATCATAGTTTGTTGTGGTATATTTATGGTTTAATCTGTTAATTTTCCTGTTCTTGGGGTGACATCAAATACTTGTGTTTTTTAGCTATTCGCGGCAAGAATAGCTAGGATAGCCTAGCTAAAGCTATGTCTGTAGGAGGTCCATCAAAACATGTTTCAAAACACATTTATTTTTTCATGAAAACCACACCGCCTCATTTTGAAGACGAGCGAAGATGAACTTTTAAGATTCAATTGGCATTCATTTTGTTTCCGGAAAGTGAAAAAGAGCATCGACAACCTTGGAAAATGTACCTAATGTTTTGAGCAAATGATGCGTGCAGGTGAAAATTCATCCGAGCATCCTTTTTCTCCACCGCTCATCTTCATTAGCTCGAGCCTACGCCCGTTGATTTTCGGCAACAGGCGCCGTACGCCCAGGACACATTCTGTACAGACGAACAACAATTCACAGCTCTGCGTTTCGAGCCAACCGTGAATTTCAACCGCTATCATTCAACATCTGATTAGCTACATTGCGTCCATTTCTAGAGAATACACCTCAAAGGACACACACTAAGCCACGGAATTAAACACACTCATTAATGGAAGAATGAACACAAGCCGTTTAGAGCCAACCAATCAGTACAAGAGATGGCCTGAGCTACTAGTGCTACAGTGCAACAATGGCTCCCGGGGGTCCGACTCACTCACTCTCACTCTCACTCACTCGTTTTACTCCTCCTCTGCTCTCACACACTGTTTGGGAACTCCTCAAAATGAAGCGTACAACAACACAGCACTGACAGGCTTGATCATTGCTTATTCATTTGAGCGCTGGACATTTTTACAATTACTTTTAGTCATACAAAAAACAGAAAGTAACGAGGATGCGCTTTGAAGATTAAAAGGAAAAAAAAACATCTCTTTTTTAAAAATATGTTCTGTATACTGTAATAAGAAAAATAAATGGTGACTGATGTTTTTGAGAGGGCACAGTGGTCTGTGTTATAAGAAAAATAAAATGTGACTTAGGGTTTAAAAATAATACATATATTTACTTTTTAAAAATATTTTAATGTTATTTTATAATATAAATAATAAATGTAGAATGTTGTAGGGATTCAAAATATATATATATTTAAGTCAATTATTTTTTTTTAAATTATAATAAATGACTATGATGTGCTTGGGAGAGTTAAAAATATTTGTATCTATTTTATATTATTTGTTATTTTTAACCATTAAAATAAATTAACATTAACAAATAAAAACAATTTAAAATAACAACAAATTAAAATCAATATGACCAAAATTTGCTATCAGGAATTTAAAAAAAATCCTAAAATAATGTAAATTATGCCCAAAAATAAAATTATGCCCAAAGTATTTTTATTTTTTAATCATACAAAATAATATAGAATTATAAATAAACGATGATGTTTTGATTTCATAAAAATATCTTTTAATAAAACCATTTAAAACAGCTCCACCGCACAGTGCAAAAAAAAAAAAAAAAAAAAAGTTGTTTATTCTCCCTTATGCAATTCATGTCGCATTAAAAATTGCGTTCAAAACGAACATGTGATCATAATTACAGCGAACATATGGATTTACTTATTGACTCCCACATGTAGTCACGTACGCGAACACCCGCACCACGCACGCAGGGACACCAGTCAGCCGTGCACGGCCGAGACCCAAGGTGCGGTTCGGATTGTGGGGTGGGGGGGGGGGGCTCATCTGCGCGCACCATGTAATGTAACATTTCAAGCAGCATTTCTGTAGCTTACCATGCTTGGAGAGACAATGCAGCAGGTCCCGTCCGGGTCCACACTTCACTTGACGAGCCCCCACTCGTGGATGCGCCCCCACTCCTTATTTCCACAGTGCGCGACACGCACGATGCTGCGTGAAAAGAAAAGAGGGAGAAAAATTCGTCCTGTTCCCTTTCCTTCCTTCCTTCCTTCCTTCCCTCCTTCCTTCCTTCCTTCCTTCCTTCCGTGCGCGCCGCTCCAAATAATAAAGAAAAGAAAAATAATAATAGAGGTGCTGCTCGTGCACGCGCACGTCAACACGCCCACGTCGCGAACGTTCCGTGGCACCGGAGGCAAGAAAAAAACGAGGTGTCACGGTGCCGAGGCAGAAGATGTGCAGGCGGGCAGTGGAGTGAGTGACAGGCTGCTGCTGCTGCTGCTGCTGCTGCTGCGTGCTCCCACACTCACTGCACGAGCACACGCGAGTCACTGAGTGTGCGTGGACGCCCCCTTCGGTGCGCGGAGGTTGGAGTCCCTGCAAGTGGATACACCCCGCCCCGCCCCCCCCCCCCCTCTCTCTCTCTCTCTCTCTCTCTCTCTCTGTCTGCATTCATATTTACATTGCAATACACGTGAAGATGAGCAGAGTCAAAGTGAGTAATGTTTGGGGGAAACCCTATATCATTTTTTTTTTCAGCAGTTATCATTTTATGATTGAATGCCATGATGTAGTTACATTTCATATTTAATCTAGCTTTATTTATTTTTTAACAGCTAAAGTGTCTTCAGATGCGTTGAAAAGCACTAAATAAGTATGCAGTGGGCAGGCTTGGAGAGTAAGTCATTACATGTAACTAGAATGCGCCATTTAATGACAAAATGTGGGTCATTTTAATTCATTAAATTTCTGGGAGAAAATGTGTAGTTAAATTACAGTTGCTTTTGGAAATGTATTATCATTACGATTTGAAAAATGCCTGCAATTTTTATTTTTTAATATATCACTTCCTCCTTCTAAAGGCGACGCTTGTGATTGGCTCTCCACAGTCATGTGACATTCTGCCGTCGTCTCAAACGTGACATATTTTTTCTGACTATGACCTCGAAGCGCCACCTTGTGGTGCAATCTATTAGTTTGTCTAAGATTTTCAAAAGGTTAGACTCATAGTTACACTTTTGAACGCAAAAGAATATTGACTTTTGAACGATTTCGTCTTTATAAGTTTTGACTTTTTAATGGAACATTCAGTTATCTGGCTTGTCATATGAAGCGATATTGTCTAAATTGTGCACTATGTCATTAGGTCAACATGGTATGGTATAGTATGGTATGGTATGGTACAGTAATTTTCCACATGCTGTACACAAAATGCAACAAACAATATAATTGTGTATTTAAATTTCTTTTTTTTTTTTATTGTTGTCAGTTTATTATTTGTGTGAAGAACTAAATGTGGTAAATACTTATATGCATAGCCTCCAACTCACAAACATTTTTGGATCCCACTTTTGTCACTAAATGTTTGGCAATAAGCATAGTAAACATTGACTGCAAAAACGTCTGAATGGCCGATTCTTGGATCCTACTTCTTACAGCAAATATTTTAGCTAAGATTTTATTTTACCATACAGCATATTGAAACACCAAGTGTAATGTTTATGTCCCCGGGTGGCCGGCCCCTGACTCACAAATATGCCTCGATGTCTCTCCCTGGGCCCCACTTCTGACACCAAATGTCTTGCATTACAATAATAAACTTTGAACCAACAAGAGTATTGTTTTTGTACCCAGATGCACAGCCTCCAACTCACTCTGAATGGTCAACCCACTTCTGACATCAAAATGTTTTAGCAATAATTTTTGTATTGCAGAAGTAGATCTCAGATTGCATGGCCCATTTTGTGTATTACCGTGATAAACACTGCAAAACAAAAGTATTGGTCAGACTGTGCAGGTGTACCTAATATTATGTCCGGCCGTCAGCGGACTCTTTCACTTTGAGGCTGAGAGCAGATTTGGAGCAATAAATTGCAACCTTTGACATGTGCATTTTGCAAGGAGAAGCAAAATGGCCATCTGTCCCGCTCCCGTCTTTTTGTCCTGCTCCTTAATCCGCTTGCCACTCACACTTGTCGCCTGTTCCCGGTTTGAGCTGCCGGTCAAGAGTTCCTGGCCCTAGAAGTGTGTTTGGTCACCCACAGAACGGAGGGCGAGTCGCGGGTCGCGGGTCGCGGGGTTGAGCAGCAGTCCCCTAATTCGCCGGCATTGTGTGCCAAGAAGTTAATCTGGGCCGGCCGGGCGGGCTCGAAGGGTCTCTGAAAGAAGCGCTAGAAAGTTAAATATGCTTTCACATAAAACTGAGGACGGGGACCCGCGGGGGGATTTGCGCTGACGTCCGTGTGGGAAGGTTAGCTTTTTTTTTATTCGGGTTCCAGTTTGCAGGTTTGTGGAGGTCGCGGGTGCTTACAAGTCAGCAGCTTCACTGGGACAATGTGTGTGTGAGAAGCCTGTGGATGGTGTGGCTTTATGTATTTTCTATATCACAATTGTGATTGTCTGCGAGGGTGATCCTTGGAACCCGTTTCTGACACTAAATATTGCGACTAATAATTTTAATATTACCATAACAAACACTGGAACACCAAAAGTATTGTTTTTTCCCCCAGGGTGGGACGAACACAACTCGTAAATCTGGATACCACGCCCTGGATCCTACTTCTGACACCAAAAGTTGTGGCAATATTTTCTGTTTTACCATAATGACAACAATAGTTTTGTTTTTGCTCTCACGTGGTCGCCCCCTCAACTCACAAGGTTGTCTGGAGGGTCAATCCTTGGATCCCACCTCTGACACCAATTTCTTTTTTTTAAACAATATTTTCTATATGATGATATTAAACATTGAAACACCAAAAGTAAATATATATTTTGTCCCAGGATGCGCAGACAACTCCCGCATACGCACTTGGCTGTTGCTTTTGGGATCCCACTTCTGACACCAATATTTTTAGATAATATTCAGTTTATTATTATTTATTTATTTATTTATTATTAGTGTATCCTTTTTGTCTCCAGATGCACACCACCCAACTCACAAAACTGCCTGGATGGTCAATTATTAGATCCCACTTCTGACACCAAATATTTGCATTTCAATATTAAACATTGAAAAATGTTTTGGCAATATTTTTCTGTATTACACTCCCATAATAAACTCTGAAACACCAAGATCCTCCTTTCCTTTTTGTCTCAATCAAGCTAGACTTTTCATTTTGCCATTGCAGGGAGGGCTTCTCCTACGCCAAATCGTTAATCGTGGATTATGTCCCACTACAAAGAGGCCCAATCTGGAAAATCGGCAACGATAGCAAATCAGGCCAATAACGGTGCTAAAATCTTGTCATCTGATCCAGGCAGCAGGCAATTATGCTTTTATGCTAATGCAAAAATGTTCTGTCCATCTGATCACACAAAGTAGCCTCTTATAATCAGAAGTCCTGATGCTGAGACTGATGTTTTTTTTTTTTTTAATTATTATTATTAAAACTGCAAATGACGTATCTTTATTCAACTATCTACGTCAGCGAGATATAGTGACAGGAAGAGCAACTAGCTGGCAGATGGTACGTATGGTAATTAACCTGCGTAACCACTTTTCATTTTTGCTTGGTGTGTGTGTGTGTGTGTATCGGTTTTCTAATGTAAACTATGTGCCTTGGTTCAATAAATGTTGGGTAAACACGATGCTGGATACTTGGGCTGGAGTTCTCCATCTCATGCTTCTGACTGTCAGGCGCCCTCGCACAGCTAACGCATTGCCAGCAACTTGAAGAAGATGGCTCGGCACTGATATGTAATGACAAATCTCGACAAGAAAAGTCCACGACAATAACATGTTCGCCTACAATGCGGCCAGGAAATGAAAGCGTCCCGTAGGAGTGACATGAAATGAAGCAAAGCCATCAAGACGCCATGTGCACCTCATTCCAGCGCTGCGTGAAGTCAACACACTCGTCGGGCTTCACTTAAAGAGCTGAGTTAGCTCCACGCGAGGTGGTTATTTTGTTATCGGCATGTGTGTATCGACTAGTTGGTTTGTTTGCATGAAACACTTTCAAGGTATCCATGTGTATTTTTAACTGCGAGAAGGAATTCTTCCAAGGATGTTTTCATTGGTGACAACCTAAATTTGATTATACTTTATTATATATATATATATATATATGTTTTTTTTTTTTTAAATTTTATATCTTTATTTATATCTGACATTCCACAAACAATTATTCATCCATTTCTTTGTATATATTTGTTAAAAAGCTAAAAGTTGATAAAAGCTAGAAGGAATTCTTAGGATTTTTATTTCAGTCCTCTTATTGGTGATGAATTACATTTTATACATGATTTTTTAAAATTGTTCTTAACTTTGATTTACTTTATTTAACTAATTTTATGTATTTTTGATATTTAATTTTTTAAAAAATATTTTATTTCAATTTTCTTTTGACTAACATTTCTCTTTTTTTCATATATCTGAACATAAACAAATAAAATAATCTTTAAAAAAAAAAAAAAGCCCCTGAAAAGATGAGATCAAAGTTCGAAAGATACTTCCAAGGATGCTCCCATTTTTATCTTTGTCCTCTTGTTGGATGACGTTGTAAATTACATTTTATTCATTTCATTTATTTTATTGTGTATTTACTTTTGATGTATTTATTTCATTCATATAGATCAGATTGCAGTTGTTCAAGGTTTTGCAATTATTTGTTTTTTCCCCCCTTGGATCTGGAAGTGAAACTATGAAGATGGTAAAAGATATTGATTTTGCAGGCGAAGACAGTATGATAAGCCTTGTGCTCTCTGAGTCTTTTTGTGTTTTTGTGTTTTTCTTTAATAATTCCCCAGGTTTGCTGTGAAACTTTGCGGGCCCGTGTTCCTTTGTTTTGCTTTTGAGACAAGGCTCAGTGCTGCCTGCGACTCCAATTATTCGCCCCATAAAACTCCTAATTGGGCTACGCTCGGCTTTGCTCTATGCTGCCTCTCCGCCTTTTTTTATTTTTTATGCTTTTGCCCTTCTTCTGCTTCTTCTATTTTTTTAATCTGCAGAGTTAATCATTAAATCACAAGCATGGCTTCTGCTTCGTGACACCACCGACATCTGAAGTTTTATCTTCATCTTGTGATTTACAACCCCAATTCCAATGAAGTTGGGACGCTGTGTTAAACAAATAAAAACAGAATACAATGATTTGCAAATCACGTTCAACCTATATTTAATTGAATACACTACAAAGACAAGATATTTAATGTTCAAACTGATAAACCTGATTGTTTTTAGCAAATAATCATTAACTTAGAATTTTATGGCTGCAACACGTTCCAAAAAAGCTGGGACAGGGTCATGTTTACCACTGTGTTTATCACCTTTTTCTTTTAACAACATTCAATAAACGTTTGGGAACTGAGGGCACTAATTGTTGAAGCTTTGTAGGTGGAATTCCTTCTCATTCTTGCTTAATGTACAGCTTCACCTGTTCAACAGTCCGGGGTCTCCGCTGTTGTATTTTACGCTTTATAATGTGCCACACATTTTCAATGGGAGACAGGTCTGGACTGTAGGCAGGCGAGTCTAGTACTTGCACTCTTTTACTACGAAGCCACGCTGTTGTAACACGTGCAGAATGTGGTTTGGCATTGTCTTACTGAAATAAGCAGGGGCGTCCGTGAAAAAGACGTTGCTTGGATGGCAGCATATGTTTCTCCAAAACCTGTATGTACCTTTCAGCATTAATGGTGCCTTCACAGATGTGTAAGTTATCCATGCCATTGGCACTAACACAGCCCCATACCATCACAGATGTGTATTTGTTTCAAGAAAGAGCTTGAAACAATCCCACGAACTGTCTGTATTACCACCACATTTTCACAGATTCCTACAGAAAAATGCACGAGTTGGTCTTTGAAGATCATGGGGGCATCTCCAAACAGTACCAGTTTCCAAGCCACGTTATATTTTCAACTTCCGAAGTCGAACACCACCAAAGACGTACTGTTTAGAAAGTTTTAAATCTGGGCACTGTGCTTTTTCTTTGGCTTTTAGGCTCACTAACATACTTTTTGATCATTCTGAATTTGTCAAGTCCAATGTTCTGACTTCAAACAAAATGTTCAAGAAAACATGCCTCTAAAGTCGTGCAAAACATCAGAGGTTAATTTCAGTTCTGCACATTTTGCTTTTTGTTTGTTTGGCTTTTTTGGCTCACCAATATACTTGATGATGGTACAGTTGGGAATTCTTCTCACATTTTCGAGAAAGATACGCCACGCAAGTCGTACGAAACTTCGGAGTTTGGATGATATGATGCAAGATCTCTGTCTCGCAAATGCTTTGTTTTGCTTTTTCTTTGGCTTTTTGGCTCACAGGGATACTTTATGTTGTTTCGCCAAAGTCGAACACTGCAGCGTTCGGAAAGCCACCAAGATTTTCGGGAAAGGTTAGCTTCAGCTTGACCTGGAACAGATTAAACTGGATATTGGAATACATTGGCAGTCAACCAGCATTTTAAAAATCAAATAAAAAATAGCCTCTCACAAACAAGAAACGTTCAGCTTGAATGAGCTTCTGATTCCCACAGAATGCTAAACAGAATATGTAAGAGCATGGTGACCTGTCATTTTAGTTGTCCTGGTGATTGCCGTTCAGCTGGAGTGAAGTATTTTTTTAAGACGCGTTTTCAGCTGCGATGTGCCCGAAATATCTCCTCAGAATGTGTGATCGCCTTTTTTTCTATTTTTTTACATTTTTTTTTTGGGGGGAGAATTTCTCATTAATTTACACAGCCGCCATCTCCAACGTTCTCGCCGGGTTGTAAAAGGATCGGGCTTGTGAGCGGCATCCACGCGGACTGATGAAAGATTAAAGGGATTGTTGAGATTGAAGGCACATTTAGTACCCCGCTGAGGTCCAATTTGGCGTCGCTTTGCGGCCAGTGATGCTGGGGGGAAAAAAAAAAGAAAAAAGACGTCGGTGGCGGCGCTTGGCTGTGATGTGACACGGATGGAGGAAAAGTCTTGGAGACACGGCAACCGGCACCAGCCTGCAATCATTTCTAATGTGGCCAATCTATTCCTGCGCGAATGGAGGCGAGGGGGCGGATACTTAGTGGAAACATTATTTGTTACACCAACATACGCTAACGCAGTGCTCTAAATTGTGCTTTTCCAAAGTATGTGTTTTTTGTTGTTGTTTTTTTTTCAAGACTCAAATAAGCAGCAAAAGCAAAAAGCTCAAGCGAACAGGCTAAATGGATTCAACGATTATTTTAGCCTTCTTCTCTACCGCCGTAATTTGAAGGTGCCAAAAGATGATATTACGCGAGGTAAATTGCTTCCAAGGGAAATGGAACATGCCAACAGGAAAGTTGATCACAAAATAGTTGGCAAGATCGTTGAGGGACTGGCTAATTAACTGACAATTTTGTTGCTCGGATTAATGATCTTTTGATTCTGAAATGGATAGCACGCTCGAGAGCTGACGTTAGCGAGCAGGCTAGCCATTATGTTTTGCGTCGGCAACTTCACCAAGGAATCGAGTACAGTGAACCGCTACAAATGTGCGGGGAAGCGCAGATTTTTGTGCTCAGATCAAAGGCATGCCTAATACAGAAAAATAAAAAATGCTTTGGTGCCATCTTGTGGTATATTGGTGCCAATGAACCATGTTGAAGTGAGGGGAGGAGCTTCATTTCGTCAGTCCATAGCCTTGTCTAATGGCAAAAAAGGATTTTGCCACCATCTTAGGGCATCTATAGAAATCTATAACGCTTTTTAGGGGGCGCCAATTTCTCGCATTTTCTGTGTGCGCCACTTATCCCAAGCTAAAACCGTTAGCCAACGCTAATCCATACATGTTTTCTACAACGAAAAGCGGAACATTACAAGAATAAAGTTGTATAGGAATTTTGGAAAGTCACTTAAAACAGGACTTTCTTCCCTGGTTAAACTTTGAGTTTCATATCATAATGTTACAACCTTATCCAGGACAAATCCAACTTAATCCTTCTAAGATTACAACTTTGAATCCTGACAAAATATGTCTTCGTTCTTGGAAAGAAATGCATTTTCAATAAAGAGCAGAATAATTGAAAACATTATTCAATTAAGCAGAGGGATGATTTCAAACTCCCCTGTTGTACAGCAAAACTGTTCCACCAAAAAGGCATACAGAGTCACCATTCTGCAAGGCCATGCAGCTGAACAGGACAGGTTAAAAAAAACAAAAACATTTTGCACATGGCAACTTTTGAATTCTTATGGCATTGAAGGGTGCATACTCTATGGTAGCAACTGGAAGTTTAACTGCTGTTTCAACAGGGGGTCCTTGGAAAAATCTTTCTCCTGTTAAGCGGTCCTTGGACACAAAAAGTTAGAGAACCCCTTTCTCCATCTACTTGTATACAATCAACTTAAAAGTCAATTTCCCTCCCATAGTCCATCCATCCATCCATTTTCTGAGCCGCTTCTCCTCACTCGGGTCGCCCTCCCATAATGTCTCTTTTAAAGCCTGTGCTTACTTAGCGTTCCTTTCACACCGATATTGCTGAAACAGAAACACACACTTGACCTTGAACGTTGACCCGATCCTCAACGCCGCGCGGCGAGATGATGAGTAGCAAGCAAAGCAGAGATAACGGCGATAACAACTGCGTGCCTCTCAACTTCAAGTCGCAGTCTTCACGGATGCTAAAGGTCAGAACGTAGTCGGTTTTTGCTGCGGGCCTTCATTTACGTGCCTGGACGTGAGCACAAAATAACGGCGTGTCACCGGAGGCACTCAAGGAACGAGTCGCCGTTAAGTGCTCGTGTTTTGCACGTACTGGTGACTCACCCACTTCAGTGTCGCGGACAGCAAGTCAAACACAAATGCCAACCAAAAAAAAACATGAAAAAAGACAAGCTTAAATGGGCATGCGGTGATGGACTTTTATTTGTATAAATGACTTCATTTTGAAAGGTAATTGCCAGCTACGTGTCCACTAAAAGCTTTTGCCGCTGTTAGAAGGACAGAGAATAATAAATACACTAATCTCCCTCATACCGTGGAAGCTCGACTGAGACGTCACTCACTGGATTTTTGGGGTTTTTTGTTTGTTTTCTTTTTTTTTTTTTTCAACTCACTTCCCAACAATCAGCAGTTTGGCACGTAGTGAACAATTCTTCAAAAAAAAGAGGCTTTTTATTTGTAGCGTATTTAACCAACCACCCCCATAATATTGTCTGAGGAACATCCGCTAGCTTAATGCCAACATACAATGCAAAACATCCTAGTCGGGCTAACGAATAGCATCCACGTGGTTGTGTTGTAACACTTCCAGCAACAGACATTGAGAAACACGAATTCATCGAGCCAACGACAAATATTTGTCTTAATTAATACAGCCAATTACAAACATTTGTATTCAGTTACTCTGTTTTATGCTATTCACGGTACGGCTCGGTCTCTATGTTATGCAACACAGGCAGAACACGCAAACGTCATCACAAGGGCCGAGATTCTCACCCCGGACCTGAGAAGTGCGAGGCAGACGTGATAAAGACCGGGCCGCGCTTCGATCGTAATCGACAAATCGGCGTCGACTCGTCAGCGATCGATCCGGACAGACACAAAGCGAGAGAGAGACCCGCTCAAGCCCGCTTTGAAGGTTTTTATCATGGATCTGATACTTAAAGCGAGGACCTGTCTCAGCGCACACATTTCCTCCCATAAAAAGCGTCTGAGCTATGACAGGCCGCCGCCCTTTAAAAACGGAGTCCGACGCATAACCGCGTCGTGTGGCGCGTGACGACCCGCCTATCTTTACTTTTTATAGCTGCTGATCCCAGGCGCAAGCTAGCGTACGGCTTGCCTAGGATGGTGGAAACTACGTGTTCGGATACATGTAACGCTTTTTAAAAAAAAAAAACATTTCAAATTATTTTCTACGGAGCCCCAGACATGAATTGTAAAAAAAAAAAAAATTCTAGTTCGTGGGCACAAACTACTAATTTGTGCGCACGAGCTACTAATTTGTGCGCAGAAACTACTAATTTGTATGCACAAACTACTACTTTGTACATACAGGATAACTATTTTGTGCGCACAAAGTGGTACTTCGTGCGCACGAAATAGTTTATCATAGTAGTTTGTGCACACAAAGCAGTAGTTCATGCGCACAAACTAGTTTTTTCCCCCCTCATGTCATGTCTGGGGCTCGGTAATTTTCACACCTTTAAGGCACTGATTTTACGACGCGTTTTGGGCGTCACTATCGTCACTCTTCGTAGCGCTGTAATGAAACGGATGTAGCGGATATGGTTGTGCTGAAGTAAACATTGTATACTAGTTAGAGGTGTAACCAATATGAAAGCCAGAGAGCCATTTGTGGGTTATAAACAAATTGTGAAGTGAAGAGGTGATCATGTGCACAAACATTACTAAAGCTAATACAGTGATGCCTAGAGACAAGAGTTTAATTTGTCCCCATTCTAATCTCTCACCCCCCCTCCCCCCCCCCCCCCAAAACAAAAACACATTTGTGTGTTAGTTTTTTAATGAGGAAAACAGCAATCTATGATATGGGACTTTATAAAATCATAGAATGAATAACTTGATTAAACAGAATGTGACGAATTAAACAGTTTGCACATGACGATCTATTACTGCAGTTCAATTCATTGTGCTGCTCCTTCTGGTGTGCCCATCTTGGCCACCAGGTTGTATTATTATACAGTCATGCCAAAACGAAGAATAGTTTCACAACCACTGTAAGTGTTTGTGATTTGTCATTTCTCGCAGAGGATAAAGACTATATGCCTGGGAGTCTTCTTTTATTTTCTGTCTCCGTGTGTTGCTCCACCGTTTGTGCTCAAATATCCGTTGCTTCTTCCTTTTTTTAAAAATCTTTCAATATTTTTTTTTTCCACTTATCAAGAAGCTGTTCATGTTTTTGATACGGGTTTCGTGTTTTATTACTTTATCCAATGTTGCCGTGGACCGCTGTTGCTTCTGATACAGTACAGCACTGTATTGCAATGTGGCCATTTTATATTTATGGATGTAAACAGTATTTTTATTATTTGGAGCTGGTGACGGGGCCTGTTGGGTTGTGGTAGAGCAATGTGTTTCTATGTTTGTTGTGTCTTGTTGTAATGGAGTATGTTTTGTATTTTTTTTTTTCTGTATTTGTGCCGGAACCCTCTCGAAAACGAGTTGCTGGTTCCCCTCGAGTTGGAGCTTTTGAAACATATTTTCTAAGCACTTTAACCACTATACAAAGGTCGGCACGACGACATTATGATCACTGCTTGCGCCAACAAGGTTCACTAATATTGTGACACATGGGGTAACCATGGCAACAGAGGCTATTCTCATCACGTCGGATCAACGCGATTCCGAAGCCGTTCTGTTCAGCGACTAAATGACTCGGTGTCGCTGCTCGTCTTTTGAATGGAAATCTTTTATAAAACGGCCAAACAACGGCGCCGAATGCTAATGCTCATGCAAATCATCACCCGGGGCGGCAACTCAAACACAAACAAGAGCCTCACAAGGACTTTCAAGTCAAAGGGACGTTAATATTCATGTTGCGATCCGGGCGAGTGCTAAATTAATTAGCCAGAATGTGTAAACGCTAACGCTAACTCAAAGGGTGCCCATTAACGCTGCGATTCCGTCTCACCGGGTCGCTTCGTAATTTATTGATTGGCTGTGAGTTGATTTGTCTTAAAAGGGACATAGTATGAAAATTGAGTTTTTGTTTGTATACAAATAAAGTGAACCCACACCTATTCGCAATTTGTTATTCGCGGATTCACCGATTTGAGTTTTTTTTTATCCGCCGTGGATCCTATTGTCAGTGATTTGCGTAAAAACTCACCTAGTCAACGAAAAAAGTAATATGTGTCGAGGAAGTATGTTGACGTGATACATCTCAACTGTTTTAAGATTTTTATATGTCAGGGAGGAGCTAAATTTAGCCCGGGTTGTTAGCGGAAGAAATGAAGAGAGAATCTTCGCCACTTGTTTTTGCTTTGCTGAGTGGCTAATAAAGCCCTCAAGGTACTACAAGACAGAGGTGTCGTTATTGCGTGACGATTGCTATTTTTACGGGTTACAAAGGTGACAGAATCGCTCGTTGCCTATTTCCGAAAAATCACCAGTGAGCGAGCGCTTCTGAATTTTGCGAAAAGTGATGTCCATTTTGTCTAATCGGCAAGATATCGTCCCCGCACGACGAGGGTCCGCCATTTTCAAGCTGCGGCTGAACAACGCTTTCTGAAATGTCAAAGCCGAAAGGTAAGCGTAGCTGTAGTGAGATTTGTTGGATGCAGATTAGCATAAATGGCCCTTGCTTGATTGCACATAAAGATGTGCAACCGTTCAGGTTTTAATGGGAGAATTTTAGAGGCTGAAAAAAATCAAAGTTGGTTCATGTTTCCTCGTCGCTCAATAAAGTCGGATTCGGAAATATGCGGACATCTCCCAGTAAACGAAGCTTTTATTAGGCTGACACGCTATCCGTCAGAGCCAAGCTCTGCAAAGGCAAGATATATTTGCTATAAACAAAGTATTTCTCCAATGAAGCCTAAAGTTGTATTTTTTTTAACGGAGAATGTGGAGGCAAGTGGTTTAGTCCCAATTGTCTCAGAAGAGCTTCTTAGCTTGCTTGATACGACAATCAGGTGCACTATTTTCCACACACAGCCCTTAATCAAAAATGGATCAATCAGAGGTTGGACTGATGGAAGAATTTTAGGGTGTT
Organism: Phycodurus eques; assembly: GCF_024500275.1. Classification (NCBI taxonomy): domain Eukaryota; kingdom Metazoa; phylum Chordata; class Actinopteri; order Syngnathiformes; family Syngnathidae; genus Phycodurus; species Phycodurus eques. Next base: position 27,165,208 of record NC_084531.1, read on the forward strand.
TAGGATTTAAAATTGTAGAATTGTCGAAACTAGGCTTACTGGTTTCTGGTACCTACGCGTAACTACGCGTAAATTGTATCACGCACGGACCAGCGTGACGGCCATAAAGCTTCTCAAACTTGCGTTGAGCTTCAGTCAGGGACAGAATTACCTTTTTTTGCAACACTGCTCCGATGTCAATTGGCAAGTTGCTGTTGGCCTCACATCTGTCTGAAACAAAATTGAAAAAAAGGAAGGGGAGAGTGACTTCTGGAACATCCTCTATTCAACAGGTTTAGCATTCGCTATAATCAGCTCCGACGCGAGCAGATCATGGCGAAAACAAAGCAAAACTATTTTGAACACTCCACATGACAGGATAGTTGCTCAGGATAAATCTTTTTAAAACAATTGATCATCAGGCTTGCGTTGGCTTTGATTAGACGAGCGTAAAAATGCTTCTATGGCATCTTGGTGCCAAGGAACTACGTTGAGGTGAGTTAAGGAGCTTCATGCAGTGTTTTGCCGCCATATTGAGGCATCGATGGGAAATTATAAACCTTCCTCGGGGGAGGGAGGGGGTGTTAATTACTCGCAGACTTTTGAATCGTTCACCATACCCGGGTTTAATCATCTCGTTGCCACATGACGACTATTGTCCATATCTAATTCAGGGGCGGAGCCAGGTGGGGGCCAGCTACTGAAGGCAATCGTTGGGAAAAAGTATTCAGCTCAGTGGCTGACTATGCGATTTTGTCCTCTATACCAATATTATACGTAATGATATATCAATTCATCGGTCATTGTTAAATTACATCTTAAAAAATACACATTTATTCATTTAAGAGAGCTTTGCCCTGGTATTTGATAGCTGCATGTGATGCACCGTAAAATAGTGGCATTATTAATCAGCGCCTATTCAGCAGACGTCTGGAGAACCCGCAGACATACAAGAAGCGCCTGTCAGGCTGCAGTAATCCTAACGGCCAATAAGCAATAGTGCTCATAAATACTACAGTTTAACCTTACAGTATCTGGGAAATCTTGACCTTTGTGTGGAGATGAAGCGTCTTCCAGTACACCAGCGTGGAGACTATAGAGCCCGTGATCAATAGCGTGGTCAGCTCGCGCGTTTGATAAAATTAGAATCCAACCGCAGAGCTTTTTTCTTTATATCCTGCGCATGCCATCTGATTGATTGACACGTTGCATGGCAACCGTACACGGGGCACTGTGGTCATATACGTTAACTCTGCACCGTAGCTTTTGTCATGTCTCCATTTTGTTACTTTAAATCCAACAGGCTGCGTGTTTTTTGTTTTTGTTTCGTGCAAAATTGATTGGTTTTTATTTGACTTTCTCTCTTTCTTTTTTGCCTGCTTCCTCTTTAACGTGACAAATCTCAAAGCACATCACCCAATGAAAATGCTAACACAATGATGATCTCATCTCAATATATTGAACTCACAAATTGACTTATTACTATTGTCGTTATTTCCTATGGGAAACATTGTCAGTCAACGTTTTAATGTCCTTTTGTTGGCAGATGCTGCTTTTGACTGTTATTGATTCAAGAATAAAAAGAAAAGGGGAAAAAATTCATAAAGTTTATCCCCTCTGTTTCATTATTTTACGGGAAACTTTTTAATTAACCTCCTTAATTAACCTTCAGTGCTTTGTGTTGACAGCTCCGCCCAAATGCTCCTTTTTTTTTCCCCTACCGTCATTTTCCCAAATGAGTCCGTATGCACTTCCACCAGTCACATTATTGACCAGCGAGTACTCGCGTTTCCACCCGGCTGCTTATCGTGAGATGACCCGGCGTGGTCACGTGACCTCGGACGCCGCCCGCGCGCTGGCGAATTGATGAGTCGCTAATGGAGAGGTCGCCGAAGGTTGCCGGGCTGACGGAAGCCGCGCTCGGCTCTCTCGTTTCGATCTGGCCTCGCGCCCGCCTTAACGGCAGGACCTGGACCTGTGGCTTCATTATTTTGCAAAGGTGGGGATGTCCACTCAAGTTGCACTTCCAGACCCTGTAAAGTGAATTCACAGATTTGTTCCTAAATACTTTAGGACTGAGAACTATGCAATACTCTTTTGTGGATTCGATACTTGGTTCAGTTTTTGCAGACAGGCAATTCAAAAGTCCATGACATGTCCCATTTAATACTTTCCACGTAAAGGTGGGAATCCTCACCTCTTAGCCTCATTCTTGCTTGTTTGTGATTTATTGTCCTCTCCCTTGTGTTCATTGTTTGCACATGCACCAGGGAGGCAGATACAAATGGGAGGCGAGCGAGCCAGGGTGGAGCAGGTGAGGCCAATTTGTACGGCGCTGCAGACACCTGGCGGCTCACGCGGACGCCGGGGACGATTGAGCCGAGTCGGCGCTCGCCCGAGTGGAAGATGCGTCCGATAAAATGTCGCCTTTCAAAAACGCTCTCATTGCCCCCGCAAGCGCGCCAGCGGTCGCCGTTTGGCTTCCGCAGATCGGCTCCATAGATGGCGCCTGCTGTGAATACTCGATTTCATCCTATTGGCCAGCCATGCTGATTTATTACAGAGAGTGGGAGGGGGAGGCTCTTTATTGGGAGGGAGGCCTTTATTTGAACAAATGTCTTTTATAGTGACATGAAAAACATTTTCTTTCCCACAAATTAAACCTAACGTGTCAATTTGAGATGAGACGTTTAGTAGTCTCGGTATACGATGTACCCACCCAGTGACTATTGGGGGTGTGGTTTCTATTTGAGTAGAGGCCATTTACCTATGGGCAAGAAACCAAGAGTTTAACTCATAAAGGTTACTGCAGAGAGTCGCAATATTAAAAACATCATTTTACAAAGCATGAATTTGAGTTGGGACTTTTCAGCGTGTGACATAACCAGAGAATATTTGGGGTGAGGTTTCTATGAGAGTAGAGGCCATTTACCTGCAGGGATGGCTTTTATTTGTATAAATGTCTTTATAGTAACATAAAAAAAAATCCACAAATAAAAGCAAAAGTGTCAATTTGTGGTGAGACATTTTTTTTTATCGTACCACATACCCAGAGACGAATTGGGGTATGGTTTCTATTAGAGTGGCGTCCAATTACCCGTGGGCCAGGAAAGAAGGCATCTGTTTGACAGAGGAGTTTAATTATTACAGCGTATACCGGTGACTATTTGAGGCTTGGTTTCTGTGAGAGCGGATTCCATTTTCTTGAGGGCAAAAAAAGCATGGCCGACTTGTACGTCAAAGTGCGTGACTCACTCCCACCTCTGCCAAGGACCATATAGAAAAATCCCTATTGATTTTTCCGCAGAATACGAGCAGAAAATCTAAAAAGGAAAAAGCCGGGCAACCAACCAATGGCATCAGGCGTCCTTTTGAGTTCAAGTGGCCTTGGATGCGGCGTCTTCCTGGGCCATCTGTCTTCGCATCTTGGACCGATATGAACTTGATCAAAAGACAGTGGCCCGGCCCGGGAGCAAGCTAATGTGCTCATTAGCATTGGCCGGGGTGCTCGCCAGCGTTCGGTGTGCATTAATGAAGTAAAGCGCGGCGCCAAACAACGGGACCCCCGGCTAACTTTGGAATGCTTCGCCATCCGCCCACGGTGGCTCCCTAACGACCCGAGGATGTGAACTTAACCGCAATTCAAGAGGCCCTCGTTGAAAAAAAAAATGGCCTTTGTTCAACAGCGCTGTACTCTCATTCGTGTCGTGCTTTTGGGAAAGCCTGACTACCCACAAGTCGGGTTTTTATTTTGACATGCAAACAAATGAAAACACAAGTGGCTCCATGTGTAAGTAGCAAAAGACAAACAATTCTGCCTGCATATTGAAATACGTTACCCGAAGGAGGTGTTTAATTTTCATGAAGGGATTTTTTTTTTTCTCCACAAAAATGTTAGTAACATGTTTTCTTTTTTTAATTGTGTGGACATGCAAAGTTGTTTCATTATCTGGCGGTCCCGGTGGTGCGAATTCTATCTGATGGAAGACCATATTTCCTCAAATAGTGACCTCTGGTCTAATAGAAGCCACGCCCTAAATAATTAGGATTCCAGTTCCAAATGCATATTGAACCTCAACAAACATTCAATTGGACAAGGTCATGGAAGATATGAAATGAATAAAGAAGAACAATGAGATAAAAGCAATGCAACAAAATAATTAAGCCCAAATATCTTCCAGGTGTCATACACCTTAATAAAAAAAAAACAATTAAAAAAAAACATCTCATCTTGACACCTCCTTTTTTTCGTCGTCAAGCAAATTATCTCAAATATGAACTGTGCCACAAATAGTTGCCAGGTACATACAATAAGCCTCAATGTTTTGCCCTCGTGAAAACAGTCTCCACTCTAATATAAACCACGCCCCAAATAGTCGCCAGAAAAAAATAAATGCCTCACCTCAAAGAGATACCTCTTTTTTTTTTTGCCCCCGGGAAAACGGCTTGCGCTCAAATATAAATGGTGCTTTGCCAAGTATGTTGTAGACACAAAAATACTTGTGAAATCACTCCACTATAAAACAAAAATTCTATTGCCCGCTTTAATAAATGCCTCCCCTCAAATGAAAGCATTCTTTTTTTGCCTTCGGGAGATGGCCCCCACTTTCATAGAAACCAAACTGGGTGCGTCGTTCACTTTAGTAAATTCATGTCTCATTATAAATTGAAGCCTTCTTTTCTTTGACCTCAAGAAAATGGCCTCCACTCTTATAAAAACCCCAACCCCAAAAGTCGCCGGGTCGATCGTTCACTTTAAAAAAACGTTTCACATAAATTCCTCTTTTTTTTTTTTTTTTGCAATCAGAAAAACAGCCTCCACTTAGAGAAACCACACTTCAAACTGGGTGAGTTGATCACTTTCAAAAAAATAAACGCCCCGCCTAAAATAATAGACGCCTCTTGTTTTGCCCTTAAGAAAATGCCTACGACACTTGTAGAAAATGTTCCAGGTAGCTGGCTGTGTCAGTCACTTCAGTAAATAGATGGCTCCTTTGTTTTCCCTCAGAACAATGTCCTTCATTCTTAATGCCACAAAAAAGAAAACATAGTAATATAAACCATCCCCCAAATAGTCGCCAGGGCTGTCATCCACTTTAATAAATGACACTTTCTCTTTTGTCCTCGGAAAAAGGGGCTCTACTCTCATAGCAACCACGCCCCAAATAGTCGTCGCCTGTACCAGCCACTGTAATAAAAGCCTCACCTCAAATAGACACCTCCATTTATTTTAGTCAGCGAGACAAACAAGGCGGAGGACGGCGGGCGTCTCTGCGGAGTGGCGCTTGACACTCGGAGAAGCCGCAGCTCAACAGTAGATCACCGAGTCGGACGCTTAGCGGCGCTTCCCGGCGTCCAGATGCTTGGCAATATCAATACACGTGTGATTGAAAGCAATCTGACGGGGGACACGGGGAGCTGCAACCACCGAGATACTAATCAGTCTGCTGTCGCTACACTCAAGACACTCAACATTACAACGAGGACAGGCTTCTTCCCTCAGGCTATCTACTAAAGAAAATACAGACTGGAAGAAACACGGGATAATAGCGTAACGGTAGCATTGTGCTGGACGTGCTAACAACAGCATAGTCTTATTTGACAGATAATACAAGCACATTGCTTACCTTGGTGCAGACAACGCATGCTGTTTTTTTGTTTGTTTTTTTTAAGCATTCCAGTGACTGCGGTAATGATAACCGTCACCTTGCACAGTGAAAATGAAAAAACACGACGAGAAATAGTCCAATTCTAACTGCATGCAAGGCAGCGAGGTGGACCACTAGAAAGAAGAAATTCAAACCAAATGATGAATCCAACGCATAGTACAACAGGGAACATTTTGACCTTTTCTAGAACCCTTTGTTTATATTAGCTGTGATTTTGCAGGTTGGGTCGCACTGTTATTGCTTATTAATTATTATTATTATTATTATTATTCTGCTTTATTACTGACGATGACACCGGCCCCTCACGTCTTCCCCAGCCTCCCACACACGCTGACCCTTGTAACAACAAAACGGCCACGGGTGGGTGAAAGCTTACGCTCCCGAGCGGCCATGCGGCAAAAACGTTGACGCCATTTCGGCTACTTAGGAGCACAGCACATGAATAAAAACACACGCAAAAACATGACTGGTTACTCATGTTGTACTTCATCTGTTTCACACCCACTTGCGCACACACACAAGCGCACACACACACGTTCAAACACATTCACTGGAGCAGGGAGGTCCGAGCTTTGTCCACTCAGGGCCACATACTGAAAAATGGAAGGAGGAGGGGCGGCACTTCACCTTGTGTTTTGGAAACATGCTAAAAGCAATTCAATATGGTGAGCACTGGTAAGCATAAATATATATATATATATATATATATATATATATATAAACCCAAAAAGTTAGTACTATTTATGTGATATTGTTTTCAACATGCAAATGTCTTTACAATGTTAAATAAAATAAAATAAAAATAAAAAAAATCAGAGGACAAATTTTCACGAAGGAGTTTTTACATTTAAAAAAAATGTAAACTAAAAAGAAATTACAATTTACCTTTAAAAAAATCTGAGACTTTTTTATTTTTTTTTAATCAATAAAGAGTGTGATATCTTGTATCATTTAAATTGATAATTGTATGCTGCATATCTTCAAAAATATATTTTAAATTTAAATGTAAACTAAAAGGTGTACACTAGCTTGTGACATTCACAGTATTCAAAGTATTTTTAACCTTACTTTTATAAAATTGAAATGTTCACATATATATGTCGAATTAAAAATTTCTGGCACGGTGGCCGACTGGTTAGAGCGTCAGCCTCACCGTTCTGAGGACCCGGGTTCAATCCGCCTGTGTGGAGTTTGCATGTTCTCCCCGTGCCTGCGTGGGTTTTCTCCGGGCACTCCGGTTTCCTCCCACATCCCAAAAACATGCATCAATTGCCCGTAGGCATGACTGTGAGTGCGAATGGTTGTTTGTTTCTATGTGCCCTGCGATTGGCTGGCAACCAGTTCAGGGTGTACCTCAGAAAATGGATGGATGGATGGTGATCGACTGGTTATTACGTCTGCCTCACAGTTCTGAGGAACCGGGTTCAAACCCCGGCCCTCACATTTGAACTTTTTCTCATTACCGTTTGATGTGGGCCACGTTTAATTTTGTTTTGAGAATACGCAGCGGGCCAATAGAAATCCCGGGTCGGATTTTGACCACCCCCGTCACCGTGTGTCCACGGATCCAAGCAGATTCTGCACTTCATCAGAAACAGACTCGAGTGATAGTGGGTTGTCTCACCCACACAGTATGACTGGAAATTACCATTAGAATGGCTTGATGAGCTACTCTCGTGCCGCATGTGCTGAGAATGAGAACGCATGGATATTAGCGTTAGCTTGGGTTCAAAACGAGAGCGAGCGGGAGAAGCCGTGGGCGGTGATGGATGCAGGTGAGCAACAATGTGTAATCCACGGCCGCCTGTCAGACGGTGACTAATTGACCGGAGCGAGTCGAGGGAGACGCGGCCAGCTCCGCGCTAACTCGTCACAGAGGCCGGGGCGGGGGCGGGGGCTCGCGTGGGATCGATCACGGACAGAGGTCGACGGAGCGAGGCCGAAGGGTGTCGGGTGTCGTCGTTCGAGGTGGGCCGGGCAGTAGTGCTGGCGTGTCCGCGGCATCTAAAACAAACAGTCAACATGCTTTATTTCCATATAAACATGGAAATGTCAAAGCTTAGCATGTGGTGACTGTGACGAGATTGGACTATTGTAACACGGCTCTTACAGGTCGCAAGGAAAAAAAAAAAAAAAAAAAAAAGACATCTAGCCGACAGCTGCGACTGCTTCAGAATGCTGCGGCGTGAAAACTGGACGACGGTGTCACGTAGAATTAGGCTACGGCTTGTTCTCTCTGAAACGTTGGAGAAGGGAGCTTCAGGACACACGTACGGAAACAGAAATCCTCAATTTCACAACAATGTCCAGGACAGACCAAAGATAAAATGTTCTTTGCGTTTACCGATGTTCAGCGTCCCGTTGTTCCTTTCCGTCCTTCAATGTTAGCTACCGAAAGAAGAAACAAAGCTGAAACCTTCAATCAGTTCACCTTAAATCAATCGATTAGCACCCTTGGCAAGTGGAACGAGAAATTTGTTTGTGTGTATTTATAAAAATAAAGTTGTACGCCACACTGTATTTTGTCTTGATCTTGAAACTGAAAAAGACTCCGCAGCTTTTCCGCCTTTTCTGAAACGCCACGGTAATCCTAACACCGATTAAACACAACTAATGTGTAGCCCTAAAAGCCATGGGAATTGTTAATTATTTTAAAATGTTTCAGCCTAAATATTTATTCTGTTTAATAGACAGACCCCCATATGCAGGTGTTAGGGATTCCAGTAGAATTCAAATTTGATAAGTTCCAAAAGAAATCTGTTTGAATGTCATCCGCGTTTTAGTTTTACTATTTTGCGTGGTTGTCCGCTTACGACAAAACAAAAATGTTGATATACTGTATATGCTTGACTATGAGAGCTTTCCATTAAATTACCCTCAATACCCAAATCAATTGCCACAATTTCACATTAATCCGGAATATTTCCTACCTTGCAACTCTTGCAGCTACGCACTTTTTTTAAATGATACAACAGAATACAATCTCGCAAATTAGTTTTGCATACCCAGCGTGCAAAAGATACTTGAGGTAGCCGCCGTTGTTTGTCAAAATACGTACAATAGAAATGCCCAATGGCTTTTAATACAATCTCACTTAAAATGGATTTATGGTCCAGAAAATGCTCTCCACTTGATTTCAAAAGACCAACATTGAAAAGAATTTAAGGCGCTAGGATTTCCAGGTTTGCTAAACAAGCAAGGTGTTTTATGGTCCCAGTTTTCTGTCTTTTTCGAGGTTTTATGCGCCTCTTTCTAAGCGTACGACCTCGGTTTAGTGGCTGGCTGATCCGTCTCTGCGAGGCTTGCGGTGCTTGTGCGACCCCCCCCCCCAACAAAAGAGGCTGTGCGCCTCACTGTGGCGCAGACCATCGCCAAGGTGTCCTTCAGCAAACGGCGTTCATCATCGACCTGCGCGCGCGCCCGTGCGTGCTTGTGTACGCACGCACGTGTGCGTGTTTTTACCACTTTTCTGTCACTTCCAGCAAGACGTCGATGAAAGCGCAACATCTTTTTCCAAGGAAGGTCGTGTATTCCATAAAGGTGCCAATTGCTTCTTGCGGGAAATGAGCCAGCGGATTTTATTTTTTGAAAAAAAAAAAAAAAAAAGGTATAAGCAATTGAAGTGTATTTTTTTATAATAACTGCTTGTGCGTGTGTTTTTTGTTTAGGCGGATAAGTCGAAGTAAAGAATTGTGATTGTCACTGCTTGGCTCTGGCGATGAAGATACTCAAATGATCTGTTATATAAGAATGCTGCCAAGTGCTACCCCCCAGCCCCCTTAGTTCCTGTTGCCAAAGCAGGGGACGACACATACCGTACAATAAATAGCACGATACATGACCGTAAATTACAAAGCAACACATTGCAAGGGTGTGGAAATAACACATATTCTTTCATCACAAAACTTTAATCGAGGTTACATAGAATTGAGCTAAAAGGTACCAGGGGGAAAGTAGCTCTCTGTGAGACCTCTGGAAAAAGGAACTTCAAGACACAAAACAGAGAAACTTTAGTCTTGAACCTCAAGAAAATGTCCGAGATGTCTCTGTTTCTTCTTTCCACATAAAGAAGAAACAGAGCTCAAGTCTTTAATCTTAGATTAGCTCCCTTGGCAGTTTTCTTTGTGCTTGTTTAAAAAAAAAAAAAAAAAAAAAGACAGTTGTATTCTTTATTGTATTTTGTCTTGGTCTTGGAACTGATATTGTGTCAATTTTGATTTTGACAACATTAGATGGTTTTGACAGCATTAGATGACTGCACATGATGTCTGATGATAGCAACCTGGAAATGAAGTGAAGCAAGGCCCGAGTTAATAGGAAAGTAGTACATTACATTGGTGTCAAGGAAGTATGTTGAAGTGATAAATCTTGACCAAGAAATCGTCAAAATCATCTGTAATTCATTTATTTTTAAGGGTCATGTTGTAAAATGAACTTGAAATAATAAACTGTTTCAGAGTCATAGTTTGTGGTTTGAAGGCAATTACAAATCTTTTTGGGGTGGGGCGTCAATGACTTTTTTTCGCCATTAGGTCTCAATCTGGAACGATCTACCAGTTTTTAAGATCTTAACCTTGTTTTGAATTGCGAGAGACCCCAGACATGACACAAAATCAAAGGAACAAATCTCGGTCCAACTCGGTGTTCACCAAACACTCAAGAGATTTTGCCATCATAAATATTGAACATGTTTAACATTTAGCATAGTCGGCCTGGACCGCCAGAAAAACAGACGGAAAAAAAAATATATATAATAAATCACTTAACACATCCCACACCACAGGATAATTCTCTCAGTATAATCTTTCAGACGCATCTGACACGCTGCCTTTTGCTCACTTTGATCAAGAATGAGGGGAAATAGTCCGATTTGGCCCGATTGTCAGTATAAATCCAACACCCTTTCAGAACCACCGCTTCTACGGTTTTCACTCTTTGAAGACATTATTATTTATTTTTTTTCTTTTTTGGTAAAAAGTTAATTTCAGACAGAAGCAGGCAGAAGGGTGTGCAGTATGCCTTTGAAGGTTACATCAAGGGAATCATGCAAAAGAAGGGACGGTAGCGCATGCAGATCGCAGAACAGGAAGTCAAACAGTCGAGACGTTATTAAGGAATGCAAAAATTCATGAAAAGGTGACAAGCCAGCGCTGTATTTCCTATTACAATTATTCCAAAATGGGCCTACATGCAGTTGAGACGAGGGGTACTTAGCTAGCGAGCCTTCAGATCAGAGTCAGTAGGTCTCATGTTGGTAGCAAATTGCTAGCATTTTGGTTTAATGGGTTAGGTTTTAGGGTCTAAAGTCTATAGGTTTCAGGGTTTAGGTTTTGGGATTAGGGCTTTGGGTTTAAAGTTTTGGTAAGAATGTAAGGTTTTGGTCAGGCCTAGGTTGTAGGCTTTAAGGCAAGGGTCTTGTTAGGAGGGTCAGGGTTTCAGGTTAAGGTTTAGAGTTAAAGTTTAGGGTTAGGGTTTTGGTTTCAGTTTAGGCTCGAGTTAGGATTTGGGTCTAATCTTAAAGTTAGAGTTTATGTTTAGGAGCAGTGGTTAGGGTTAGGATATTAGGTTAAGTTAAGGCCTTGGGGGCTTGGTTACAGTTTAAGGTTTTCTGCACCGTGACTGGCCGGTGTGCATTTACCCGGTTGGGCTCGACAAAGAATCCCCTGCACCTAAAAACTATATTCTTCACCAATCAAAATACACATCCCCTTTGGAATTGGCGGGGACAAGGTGATGTGGTGAGAGTTTCAGTCTGTTCAAATGTGTCACCTGTGAGCCTTTGGCATCAGAGCTCGAGGCTCTTTAGGCCTCAGACGGACAATACAACAAGCTTTTAAAAGCACTTTAATAGGACTCCTGGACGTGAGGGATTCCCGCCGGGGGCTTGTCTTGACAGAACAAGGAGGGAAGGTTGGCTGCAGTTCTGCTTCTTGTCCTGAGTTTGAGGAGGCTCGGGGAGTCTGCAGCAGCTGAGAAAACATTTCAGACAGAGACAGACGACCCAAAGTAAAACCAACCTTTTTCTACCCCCGACCAACAGCTGGAACAATAAACGCTGTGATTTAGGACGGGTTAAATCTACCTCCGCGCAGCACAAATAATCTGGAGGCTATAAAAGTAAAACAGCGGCATAAAACCCCGGATTAGCCAACCCGCCGTTTGGTTTTTAGGCTGCGTCTTTTGACGGTATATTAAGCGACATTTTTATTCATTCGCACCTCTTGTTACACACTGACTCTTTTGTCTCTCGGGACGCAGCTGCCGCGGCTCCTCGAGGTTCGTTTATGTTAGCGGTCCGTCCGAATTCTCAGGCCATTACGTTCGTATTTCTGTCCGTCAGCTGTGGGAAGTAACACAGTCTAAATGCTTCGTTTCTGCGCTGAAGTAGATTTTGCTGGTAGGTGTTCTTTATTTGAGCACAGCGGTACCTCGACTTACGGCAAATTTAATTTGTTCCTCGACCGGGTTTATAATTGACTTTGCTCGTATTGAAAATCTATTTTTCCCCGTTGAAATGAATGAATTTTGAATCAAGACAAATAGAGTCACGTAAAATATGACTGTAATGACGTAGTAAAACCACATAATAAACTAAAAAAAAAAAATACAAAAAAAGAACTTGTTTTATGAAGTGTACCAAGTAGAAAGGTTTGTTGTTGTTGTTTTTTAAAGAAAGTGCATCTTTTTAGGTAATGAACCATACAGTGCAACAGTAACAGTTTGGACAGTGTGAATGACTTTGCTATAAAGCACCAACGCCATTTCTTTTGGCATCACACCTTACATCCTTCCATTTTGGGTAAGCGCAACGCCACGCAATAGTTAACGAAACCAACGACGCAGACAAGTGAAACGTTAACAATTTGAACATTCTGGATTATCACGCTACAAAAACACTAATCGGAGCATTTATTATTGCTTCGGTTCCATCTGAAGAACCGGGGCAAAGCTGTTGAAAAGGATGATTCACGAAAGCTGGAAGTTGCGTTAGCACCGAGCTCATTCTAACCTACGTTTAACCTTGGTTTTAGCCTATTCACATTCGGGTGATGTCGATCGAGTTAACAAGTTTGATTTACAGCTGAAAAGCGTATCTCTCGCCGTGACGCCCGCGAGGCAGAGGCAGAGCTGCACTGCGTTTGTTTACCGTTCCTTACCCAATACGTTCTGTGCGGGAACTCGGTATGCCCCCGTACCGTACCGAAAAACTGAATGCATGTATCGTTACACCCCTAGCAGCTATGCAATCATCTAAATATTGTAAGAAAAACATCTACGACAAGAAATACATCAAGTAAGATTGAAACAAATTGGATACAACAATGAAATACGTGGCTAGAAAATAAAATAAAGTTAGCTTGACCTGACACTGCTTAATTTTACTTGGCTGCAGTGCTCCATTTTCTCACGGCCCTTAGTCTCCTCTTGGATAAAAGTCACCTCCATTATTGTGTCTACTTCTGACAGATATATCCAATTATATTGTGGTATCTGCAAAACTATATCAAAAGGTCACCTTTCTTTTTACAAAATGCAACTAAACCTGGAATAAGGACACAATATGTCGAGCGGGAGGCGGGGTACACCCCGAACTGGTCGCCAGCCAATCGCAGGGCACATAGAAACAAACAACCATTCGCACTAACCGGTCGGCCACGCAGAACGGGTTAGGGTTACTAATTAATTATCCTGTGGTAATTGGGATATTAACATTATTTGTCCCTGCCGCAACACCATACACTCGCATTATCCACTCGGCTGTTTCTGTACAGGCAGCAAACTCAAGCTCCCAAAATATTTTAAAAGATGAGGTTTTTTTTTTTTTGGGGGGGGGGGGGGGGGGGTTTGTGGCAGCTACAAGTGGAAAAGCACATTAGTCAGCTGTAAAATAGACATGGAAATCAGACTGATGGGCCAGAGGGAGAAACTCTCATCGGGTCCCTCGGTGGAGGAAAATTACTTCCACATCACGTTAATTTTCATCAGAATATGCCAAAAGTGCCACAGACTGTTTAAATCACAACCTATGCGCTCGTCTGCGGGAGATTATGTAAGTCGGTGCTGCGCATGCTTGTAGTGGGAGTTAAAAAGACTTTAAATGTAGTCTGGGGGGGAAAAAAAGGTGAGGCTTTTAATTAATTTCCACGCAAACTACAGTTTTGGGAATACAGCCGGCGCCCCGGTCGGTCACGGGGAGTTTGCGCTTTATTAAATCGACCAAACAGGCCTGCACAAAGAAACAAAAGACGAGGAGGAATAGATATGAGGGGGCACAGACAAAAATGTTAATTAAGAAAGTGTAAATGAATTTGATTGTTTGGCCATATTCAATAATTGTTCTTTTTATTGAGGTACCAAAAGGGAAAGACTGACAGGATGTGAGGCTACGGTAGGACAAGAACCACAACAGAGTTTTTTAATAGCCTGCCCACTACACAAATATTTGGGGGTCTGCCGTGCCTGCCCACCCATCAAGTGTGAAATTACACAACCGAGGATATATTTTGCTTAATCCAGCCCGGCGCAGTTCCACTCGCGAGACTATCAAGGCAGTCTGGTCGAAAGGCTTGGTCCCACTCTTTCAGCAGAAATGCATTCCAGTGAATATCGATGCATTTTAAGGGTCATAAAAAATAAATCAGTTTAATAAGGTCTCAATATGACCCCCCACCCAAAGGAAAAAATAAAAACCATCATACAGCAGCACCCCCGGCAAAATTCGAAACAATACAAAAACACAGTAGCGCCCCCTGGAGAGATATAATAAAAAAAAATCAGCCCCATTTTGACAGATAATTTTATGCGGAGCAACATATTTCTTGTTATTTTAAGTTGAAATGAATTTATTTTGGAATTTGTCTTTTTTGATTTGCATTTTTGTTACAAAATGATTAGTTTTGGATCTGCTCAGTTTTCAGTTCGACATCAAAGTTTGCTCATCATTGAGGATTCGCCATGAAAAGGGATGTATGTGCGTCTACGTCACTGTTTGAAGCTTTATTATTACTTTTGAGTTATTTCAGCAACCATCCTGGGTACCAAGAGTGCCGTCTGTTGCTGTACCGCCGAGGATTCAGTAAGTTGTTACGAACAAGTCCTTGCTCCCCCTTTTTCCAATTTATCATCACTCATCTGCCTACGATGGCCGCTTCTGATTGAGGCTCATTTGGGCGGATTCCCAAGTAGGGAAGTAGGATTTTAGGATTTTGCCGAGTACCAGCCCGAGAATTCACCCAGTGCGGCTATATATATATATATATATATATATATATATATATATATATATATATATATATATATATATATATATATATATATATATATATTATTTTTTTGTTTCGTTTTTTACTTTGGTCCATTTCATTGTGCTGAACACAAGAAGTACTGAAGTGGGGCACCAAACTCTATATGTAGGGTGACTGCGCTGCAACGTCTCTTTCCACTGGGTTTACTGTACTGTACTGCACCAGATTTCCCTCCGCCTGGACCCAGTGACAGCTTAATCTTCCCGAGAAACATAAATCCATCTCAAGATTTCCTCCTCGCGGCGGTTCAGGATAATCACCAGCAGCGCCCGCGCTCGGTCGCAGACAAATCAGTGATTATCAGAGCTGGCGTTCAAGAGGAGAAAACACACACATACGAAAAGAGAGCGTCTGACGGCGTTGGGAAGATGGCATTACGAGCGGAACGGGCCCAATGTGTGGCTCCTGAGGGAAATCTCCATTGTACAAGCAAACTGCAGCGAGTTATCCGTCAGATGTTGGTCAACTTGTAATGAAATAGTCCACTCGTGTTAATAAGAATTACTTGTCATTTCCTGAGGCGGTCCACACTACATTTCCTGCCATAATGCATTCTCGCCGGCTGCATTGATTTCACGTCGACAGCGTATGCTCGCGCGTTATTGAACTGCTAGCAATTCAATTCTGGTTATTGAAGGCCAATCGCTGCAGCTGTAAACAGATTGCTATTGTTGTCCATGTTTGAAAAAAGGACCAAATACTTTTTGGGGGGGGGGGGGGGGGGGTTTCTAGAAGAAATTTGGAGAATTGCTCAAAAATTTTTTTTTTTAAATTGACACTACTCTTTGGACACCAGCAGCACAGATAGAACAGAAGAGAAAGCCGTTTGCCAGTTGTTGTGCTCCTTTCCATGACAATTTAAGATGCCACAAGATGGCGCCAAAGCTCTGGCTAATATGGAAAGTAGTACAGTGTTCGCTCGCTATCTCGTGGTTGGCCTATTGCAGATTCACTGCATTGCACTTTTTTTTTCATATGTATATCGCGCATAATTCAGTTTATATATATATGCTGTCATTTTTGGGCAGGTAAAATAAACTCTTGCTCGCTTAAAACCTTAAAATAGAGAAAGGAATCCATAAAATACATATTACATAGAATAAAATGGAAATAGTGGAAGTCATATGTAATAGGAACAAAAAGTAGCTAACAAAAAAATTATAATAATAAAACTGGCAACTCACAAGTGAGAAGCAGCTGGCTGATGCAGGAAGCTAATGGAAGAGTGACTCAGCGCTACGTTTTGCCAAACAGATGCACTCAAATGCACAACAACAGTCACAGAAGTGCCGATTTGGGCGTTTTTGTTCACAAAAAAGCCGGTCAATTACTCCAAGCAAGCAAAAAAAAAAAAAAATCCTTTATCCTTTTGCTTCCGAAAAGCTCATCAGCGAATCCAATCGAGCCAATGGGAACAAAAATGTGAAGTCTGCCGAAATAAAACTGGTCACGAAACACATTAACACGTTTACCTTTTGTTCACAAGTGACAAGCAACTAGCAAGCGGGTAACGCAAAAAGCTAACGTAGCAGTCTACATATTGACTCCATCTTGCCAACCAGCTGAATGCAACAAATGTTTTTGTTCACAAAACTCTGATTAAAAACATGCATGGTTCATCGTTTGTATGACATTTCAGGCGCATTTTTGAGTCAAATGGTGTTGGAATTTTACACGCTTGAAGGCGTTCTACTTTGTTGGATCCACTGAGTATTGTAATGCGGCAATAGTACACGTGTGGCGCATTCAGACATTTCCTGCAGGGGGGGGCCTTAAATTCCCCGAGAAAGCCACGAGGGGTTCACACAACTATGTTTGCGATCCCGGCTGCCTCTCTCACAAGCGTCATCTGCAAAGTAATTGGATATTTCGAATGTATGCGCATTAGCGTCCGCTCAGACCGTCTGGCGGGCCCGCGAGCGCTCGGCTCGCCAATCCCGTCGCGGGGAAGTTGAGACCTGTGGAGATTTGCGTGGCCGCGGGGCCAGGCCCGTCCTTGTAATGGATGTTTACACGACGCGGTGCGAGAGCGCCTGGACGTCCTCGCCCGGTGAGGAACGTGTTCACGGCCATATTTCTGCGCTGACAGCACGTCAAGCGCATGGAATCACCATCAAAATATGCACTTAGCAAAACCATACTTAAGGAAAATACTGCTTTCACACTCCTGTTACATTTTAACGTTCGGAAATTCTGAAATATATATATATATGTGTGTGAGTGTATACAGTATATTCACATTATTAAAGTTTTATTCATGTATTATTTTTAATGCATATATTAGCTCTTGTTTTTAAATACATATCTTCTGACCTGGCTAAAAATAATATGTACTACAATACGATATTGAATGAAATCATGATATTCATATAAAATAACATTATAATAATAACACAATGAAAAATCTATTAAAAAAAAATATTTACATTATCTAATTATTAAAAAGTCCTACTTTTAAATTCAAGTGTTTTTATTTTCCAAAATATATAACAATGTAATTATTGTTATTATTTATTATTAAACTGATTTATTTTTGTATTAATTTTATTTCATTTTTAAATAATGAAAAACATTTACATTGAATTCACTCATTCATTCCTTCTGTCACGCATTGACATTTTTTGAATTATTCTTATAATTATAATTCAATATTTATAGATTATTGTTACAACATTAAATCATGAAAAATGTACCATTGCTAACCATCATGTCCGCGAGCCGGAAGCTGAGCCGCACTGTGCCAGTTTGCAGACTTGGCATATAGCTCGAAAGTGAGGCTGTGACATTTCTTGTCCCTTACCTAATATGTTCTGAGCGGGAACCCTAATAATCACGGCAAACATACTTGCCCCTGCATTTTGTTTATTTTACTTTTTGGCAAATAGGGTGGTACCTTATTTACTTGGTTTTGTGATCAGATTTTGGCTCTCATCGCAAAGGGAAAGAAAAGAATAATAATCGACCAACCATAACTGGAAAAGCTCCGCCAACTCCTGACATATTTCTTATCCAGTAACTCTGATGGTCAACAGGACTGCGTGTTTATTATCTTCTCAAATGCTAAGAAAGGAAGATGTCAAATTCTATTTATCTTCGACAGACTAGCGACCACGACGAGGGAAGATTGAAAAGGGAGACGGGCGCGACGGCGTTAATTGGAGTCCTCGCACCCCGGGAGATGCTCTGACCTTGGACTTATCTCTGTGACCTCAAGCATGATTGATAAATAAAGAAGAAACGCAAGATGCCACCTGAAGCCGAGGTATCTAATCTCATTACGCGGCGCCTAGCCCATTTAATTCGGCGACCGCAGATATGAGGCGATGTCTCCGTCCGGACGGCTCAATAAACATTTCATCGCCGCGCTAATAAGAATCCCGGCTGCCGTGCACCGCAAAGTTAAAAATAAAACAAAAAAAGACGGCAGTTCCGCCTTGAGAATCGCCTTTATGACGCTCGTGAATTATTGAAATTGGAAACGCCGTGTTTACCCCTTGATAACAGCGGGACGGACATTCTGCGACATAAGTACCAAGCGAGTCTCTCCAAAGACTCGCGCTTTTATAGCTTCGTCACCGGGCTCACCGGATCCTTCGCTTTAGATCTTTTTTCAGTCAAAATAAACAAATATTTAATGCGGCCCCGGCAATAATAGCCGCCGCGGCGCGTACCTACGTTACCTCCGTTGTATTGTTTAGTTTATTTGTCAGGGACCACGACAACACTAGCAGTAAACTCAAGGGCAGCGCTGTTGCAGATTGTAGCTTTGTGACTCATTTCCATCTGAAGTCCCTTTGGCAGCTTAGAAAGAAAATGTTAATGATACATTACATTATTCACACCGATACACTTGAAAACGGAAGTTCCCTAAGTTACTATATAAAAGACATATGCTTCATTTCCCAACATGAAATCAGGCTAAACTTTTCCTGTTTTACGTCCATTTCTATTTGCCAGAATAGGTTTTTGGACAATTTTTCATTACTTTCTTCAAAGTCCGAAGTTTACATACGTTACATTCCATACGCACATAAAACACACAAAGCACACTCAACGCAACAGATACCTGTACTTTCACTCCGAGGTTAACGACATGTACCGATGGTGGCCGGGTGTTGTGAATTTCGCTGCGGCCATCTTGTGGTGGAGTGTCAGAATCTCACTGGTAAGTCAATGAATATATTTGTCACGTACATTTATTTTATTTATTTTTTAATGGGTGGGCGTGGAAGAGGGTCTCCGCCCAGCTTGTCTGTTGAAATTCAGCTTGGTACACCACTGTAATGACTAACAAATGACTGCAGATGGCGACGCTGCATCACTTTGGATTTGAAAGCAGCACAGCTTTTGAGTAGCATCTTTTTTCGGTGACACCAACCCGCGTCGAACGGCTGGCAATATGGGGAACTCTTTCTTTGAAAATGGCCGGCAGTCGATGAATTAAGTCGGGGCTCTCCTAAGTCACGGTACCACTGTACTGACACAAAATACGTTAGTCAGATAATACATGCAAATTATCCCCACGTGAATTGCATTACTCACTCACATCTAGAGCACTGATAAATATCCTGCAGTTAAAAGACGTCAACGCTGACAGGCTTGGTTTCTTGAACTTTGTTTCCAAGCGTGAATCAATAAGGTCCCCTCGGCCAATGAGAATGTCTGCAAATGTTTATTCCAATGTTCTCGTATTGCCTGAGAAGCCAATTGATAACTTCAAGATGAATTGCGCCCGCAAACGGGCTATTAGTAGTCGGTCCGCGTGTGCCCGGCGGAGGGGCTCTGCCGGGCAGCGTGTAACACAAAACCACACGAGGTGGCTTTGCTGTTCCTGTGAGCAATGATTGCGCATGTAATTGCTTCCATAAAAACGGCACGCCATGTGTGCCGTATTATCTCGGCCTCCCCTCAAAATTCTTTCAAAAAAATACACGCAGGTGAACATGTCGGTTGTTGTTTGGAATGATTCGCCATTATGTCATGGGATCCTGTCGAAGCCACAACCCTTTGAGGCGGCCCCATGTGATGTTTTAAGGGGGGCTAGGGGGGCTAGTTTGTTCAACCTTTGCATAACTACAGGCCCCCGCAAATAAGACGGGACCACATAGGATTTGCGGGGTGGGGGGGGCACAGAGGGTTCTTGTTCCAGCAAAACCAAATACCCAGAGATTATTGTTGTATGTCAACGTGAGACGCCTGAAGGTTTTGAATGTCCGACACAAGTTGCTGATGTAAACGAGGTCGAAAGCACCTCAAGAAATATTTTGCCGGATGTATCAAAGCAGCCCCAGAACATTACCGAGCCTCCCGCAATGGGCACCACATTTGACTCCAGAATACCTTGACAGTCCCTGCATAGATTCAGCATACCCTGAATGCCAGATGTCGCAAAGCAGCCCCAAATCATTACCAAGCTTTCTCTATGTTTAGAGCTTTCTGACACATTGCAACATTTTTTGCTCCAGAATACCTTAATAGTCCTGAGATTTTATTGTACCTTGCACAGATTCAAGATAGCCCCGCATGTCGGATGTGGCAAGAGCAACCTTGGCTCCGTGATTCACAGTAGATAAAACGTGCAGTATCGCCCAAGCAATGATTGTTGTGCCTTGGTGGAGGTCATCGCCGTCCTTTGTTCATTCAGTATTGCACAGTGTGACACAAAATATGTCCTCCTGAGCGATAGTTTGGTTTTTGTTGTTGTTGTTGTTTTTTTTTTTTAACCAACATGTCAAAAAGTGCTAACATTGGAGGTCTCCCTTTCTCAGCATGGCGGCATATAAAAAAATTGTGTTTCGGGTGGGGGGGGGGGGGTCACGCGGCCACGCTCCCCCGACACCTGCGTGGATAACCTTTTGCAGCTGGCAGCTCATGAATACATATCAGTTCAATTTAACACTTCAGTGCCTGTTTCACTGAACTTTTGTATTATCTGCCCGCTGTGTGCGCGCGCGCGTCACGTCGTATATGTCAAACATGTAAAGGAAAACGCACAAAATGGAACGCACTGCTAAAATATCACAATAGCTTGGGTGAGTAGAGACTGCAGTTTCTATGTGAATGCTGAAAAGCTGCCGCTGAACTGAAATGATGTTGGCATTATTTGAATTGTTGAGAAATGGGATCTCAATTTGGGATTTGTCTCATGGACAGTATGACAGAGACACTAACAACCCAGACTAAATTTAGCTCCTCCACGACATACAGAAATCTTAGTCCCTCAGTCGAGATGCATCACTTCAACATAATCCACGCAATTACTACTTTCCTATTAGGGCTTTGGCATTTTGTGGCATCTTAGGGCATTACTTGAATCCTTCAACTTTTCTGTACGCAGCCCTCATAGGAAAATAAACTAAATTGGACACTCCTGGGTTGGAACCTTGACAAAGCAGCATTTTTAATATCTACAAGATGAGTGTGGATGTCAGATGGGTTGAGACTGGAAAGCGTCTCATTTGCATTTGCACAGAAACCACTCCGAACACTTGCACATGTCGCATAATGCAGTCCGTGCACGCCGCAAGGACAACAAGACGTATGCCGGAGAGGCGTATTCACGTCCTGCCATCATATTCCACATTCAACATTCAATCAGCAGGTGCGTTCAGGCGGCATGACATTTACAGACTGGGGGGGGGTGGGGGTGGCTACGACCGTTGTCTCACAGGGTAATTATGGACAACGCGCGTGACGCATGAAATGAATTAAGACCATAGCGGAGCCAGAGTGGCGTTTGCGGACGATGCTACTCGCTTGCTCATCAAGATTTCCGAGAAAAGAAAAATCGCATGTTGTGCATCATCACCTTTGTCACCCAACACGACGACGACAGCGATGACATGCTGTGGAAATGTAGCTAGCTCCACCAAGGATGCTGTTGTGCTTTTAAAAATTAAATTTAAAAAAAAAGGGTGGGGGGGGGGGGGGGGTCACTTCATTTGTGCCAACGCTTTCCCATAGAAATGAATGTGAGGTCAAAAACAACCAGTCACTATTGTCAAACTTTTACTAACTCACGAAGCAATGTTTTAAGTCACATTTTAACATCGTTGACAAATGGAGAGACAAAAAAAAAAGAGAAAACCACAGTATATCAAAACTAAATGAAACTAGACGAACTACTTTCTGTGGAAATTCCGTTTGAATGCTGAAAAGCTGAACTGAAATGCTTGAGAATTCATTGAAATCAGGGTTGCAAAAAAAGCATCATTTCTAATAATCGATCAATCTGTCGATTATTATTTTTTCAATTAATCAATAAATCTGATTTTAAAAACTTAAAACTTTGCATGCCTTTATTCAAATTATTCCAATTGTTTCAAATTGGCAGTCCAAGAAATGCAAAAGCATAAATTGATTATGATTCAGTTAAGGGTTTGATAATTGTTTTCCAAAGTGAAAGATGTTTTTCAAATGTCTTATTTTAATTTGGATTTGGACAATTTTAAGTTAAACAAGGTCCCTAAATGATCAATTAACTCGTTATTGATTAATTTGATCATTGATTTGTTGTCGATTCATCATTGCACCTCTAGTTGAAATGTTAAGCTATGTATAGAACGTGAGGTTTGAAAAATCCAAAAATGCTGGCGTAATATAATGACAACAGTTTGAATGGTTTAATATCTGTTGAAAAATGTGGAATGTTATGGAAAATGTGGAATACTGAAACTTTTGAGATTTTTGGGGGGTGGGTTGTGAAAAATGCTTTCCAATATGTTACAAATGAGCTGAACATTTTAAAGTTGGAGTGGTTTGAATCAGGTGACGAAGTAGAGAAACGTGGACGGATGAGTCAAATTCCGATTCATTTCGTGGGATTCGTTTGATGGGAAATGTGGGAAACAGTTCCCAAGACGTGATGAGTGGGCTGAATATTTTGGCATTGCAAAGGATTGAATCAGTTGAGAAAGTCGGGACGTTTTACAAGAAAAGAAAAAAGTGGGCAAAATAAGATCAATAAGATCCTCAGCATTCACGCAAATGCAAAACTACTCAGGCTTTGATCGTGCCTATCAGACGCGATGCTAAATGTTGGCTCTGTGGTGATGTCACCGCAAACAAGACAAAGAAAGAAATAAATGTAAAAAAAAAAAAAAAAAAAAACATTTGTGGACTGCTGAAGTGTTCTAGACACCGTTCAAAAGTGAGTTTTTAATTTTTTGCCAAGTGCGTTTTGTTGAATTTTGCTGTTTGATTGAAGATAATTGGCTGCACACCATCCACAACACTTTGAAGATAAGCGGCCCAGTTAATCTTCCCCTGTTTACCGCTCGCTGACTATATTTTGATTGCTGCATGCAATCACTTTTAGATGCATTCAAACGATCTGTCACATCTGAAAACTTTCTTCTCCATACGAGTCATTTCTTTCTCTTCTCCTGAATCATCTTTTTCCTTATTTTCAGCTCACGGCGCTTTAGGTACTACTTACCGAAAGTGTTTTGGAAACGACACCATATTATGATTTACCGTAGCTGTGACTTTGATGCAAATATTTCGGGCTTTTGTGACGCCTCAATCTATAAAACAACAAAAACAAAACCGACAAAGGGCTTTTTAATGGCAAAACCTTTTATTTACAGATACGCAATGAAGAAACATGTCGTGAGCGACGCGAGCTCACCGCATGGCTCGAGTTGAATGAAAATTTTTAAAAAGCCTTGTTCTATTTCATTTTGGATTGTATTGTATCAAAAACATCCACACACACGCACACAAAAAAAACAACTGACGAATTGTGCCAGGATAGAGTGATTTTGATTAAGGTTGGATGAGAAGTGTGGGTGCCGTGAGATTTGTATCTTATAATATATATATATATGCCTTGCCTCCAAAAAAGTTGCAAAACACTGGTCTAACTCAATTAAAGTCAAGTCTGTCAAGTGGTACGCAACGTCATCTTTTCTCAAGGAAGTCCAACGACAGCATTTCTAAGAGCCAAAATAATTTTTTTTGTCTCCATGTGATCAACTTTCAAAGCGGCAGCCATTGGCACGTTGACACCCCGCTGTATGATTTACTACATTTCCAGCACTCGCGCGCTCTAACTGCGACCAGATTTGAACAACATCAATTCCACCAGATGCTGATGAGACGGAATTTTAATGCATCCGCGGCGGCTCGATACTGATAAATTGTGTTGACGTGCACTCGGGGCAAAAAAAGTTATGAACAGATTTATCGCGCAAATTTTTAGAGCAGCGCTATGGCACGTAGTAAATTTTGCGAGTAAAACGGCATCTGGCGCACTCACGGCGCATTTTAATGCACGGGCGCAAATGTGTTGCACAGACGAGGTTTTGAGGGATAACGTGCAATTAAGCAGCGTGCGAGTCGCTACGTGCTAAAAGATTCAGTGAGGGGAGGATGTTCTTCTGGAAACATTCATTTTGATTTATGCAATCATCACCAAAAAATAGGGAGTCAAATAAATACTCTGACAGGCTTGGTGGTGTGTCAAACATTTTGCAAAGCATTTTCAAAACGACAATGACAATTTCCAAAGTTAATAAAGACAAAAATGACAATGGAGAGGTTATCTCTGTCACCTTGGTCGCCATATCATTCAAATCTGCTATTTGCGGGGAACTGTAAGGTACGGCGTAAACCTGAAGAGGTTTGTCATTGCCTATAGATGCCACAAGATGGTGGCAAAGCACCTTTTCTCTATTACACAAGCCTAAGGCCTGACTAAACGAAGCTCCTTCCCTCGGTTCAACATACCGTGGTGCCTCGCGATACGAGTGAGTACCCTTTAATGCCACGCCCCGTTGAAATTTACTGTCAAACTAAACAAAACCAAGAGAATGACATGTTGTGTATTCCAACAAACACATCGCTTTGATTTAGATTAGCCCGTTTAGCTTCCATCCGAGTACTTACTTACCAGGCCCGACCCCGTTTAGCTTCCGACAACAAACGAGATTACAGGGTAGTATGGCCGTAAACTGTCGATTTACTTGCATGTGTCTGCACGCACGCGCCCCTGGGACTTAGCTTAATGCTAACAAACCATGCAAAACGTCACAGACGGACAAACAAAAAGCATTAGTGTCGCGGTGTTATAACCCTTTTAAGCCACAGATATTTAAACACAAATTGTCGAGCAAGGTGCACACACCAGAAGGAGCAGCACAATGTCCATTGAATTGAAGCGAAACAGGCCAACTGTTCAATTCTATTCAATTATGTTATGTAAGTATTTATTTATGAAGTGCAATATTATAGCGTGCCATCTTTCTTATGAAAAAAAAAACACATTCCAAAAATGTTTGTTGGGTTTGGTTTTGGTAGGCTGGAAGGGATTGTGTTCATTTCAATTCAATTTCGATGGGGAAAGACGATTTGAGATCCGAGTTTTGCCTCCCGAATGAATTGAAGCCGTTTCTCAAGTCACCACTGTCGTTGCCACGCACCAAGATGCCACAAAGCAAACTTGTTACATTAGACGTGGCTTTGGCCCGATTACAAAAGCAGCAAAAAGTAAACATTTTCAGCAAAAAAATTGCCGCGAAAAATCGGAATAAAAAAAGTTGCAAACACCAAAGTGCGAATATGCGGGAATTTCTTCACTTGTTCTTCGGATCCTCCGCGGAAATTCGCCGCCGCGTCTTGAGTTCGTCCAAACAGATGCTTATGTAAAACGGAAAGGACCCCGGCTGATCCAATAAGTGTTTACTGGAGCGCGGCGGCTGCCAACAAACCTCCCCTTAACGCTTGTCGTTTGCAATTACTCAGCGCGAGTAGGTGGCTTGTGATTGACCCTAGCGACGTGTTGTTTTGCTTTTTTGTTTTGTTTTGTTTTGTTTTGTTCTTGTACTCTAACAAACTGAGCTGCCATAAATCTTCGGCATTGCTCCACATATTAGTTGTTCTCTTGAAGACTTCCTTATATTGGCAGCGATGAGGACAGAAAAACAAGTGCTGGAAGTCGGCTTTGCTTTGCAAATTGTAGCGATGACAAAATACTTTTGCTTTTCATAATAGTGTCCGCAGATGATTGATGGAGGCTCATTTGAATCCCGTTGACTGTTACTGAAGAGGAAATTAAACACACACTTGATTTATTGATATAATTAACGGTCAAATGTGATGTTGTACAAAGAGCAAGCGACACGGTCCAGATAGTTTGGATATGAATATATTTAAATTGTTGTTTATCAATTAAATAGCTTAAGTGGCATTTAATGTCCTGTAGAATTGGTCAAATCAAAGCTTTTTTTATGATTGTTGAATGAATTATTCTTCTGTCTTTCCCTTTTCCATCAAGCTGTTAATCATTTTGTTGGATGATATGGTTCATGGTGTCAGTTTTCATCAAATATTCATAATAAACTGCCTTTAGATTTGATATGAGTGTGCAGAGTTTGAAGGAGATCACAGCATCAGGATCAGGGTCTATACACTGTTGCTATCGAATATACACTCGACAATATTTTGGGGGAATAGTTTACCCCACCCACATGCTTTAAAACACACTTGAACAAGAGGCAGAGTGTGCTTGCTTCAAGCTGTTTATTTGTTAAATCCCAGTTGACGTTGACTGTAAAACCGACACATACATCAAAAATGGAATCAACTTTTGTATATTTAAACACCAAAATGCTTCACCAGATTTGGTCCAAAGAAAGTCTGCCAGTTGAATGCTACATTTTAATGCGAAACGCTACCGGAAATGAACATGGATGTTCCAGTAATTATGAACCTTCAAACAACACACACGGCACACGCAACAAATACAAACAGAGCACACGAAAATTGTCGTCATTCATTAAGAAATTAAAGAAAAGGAGAAATGAAGGCGACTGTGGATCTGCACTTTTATCCTAAACTGCGCAACTATTCCTTGGCCTCAGTCCCCTCCAGTATTGAGAAAATGATCATTTTCACTGACAAACCAAAATAATTAATCACAACTATTAAGATATATTACGATCAAATGACCGAGCTCCTTTCTGACATCCAAGCAGAACGCTCGCGGAGACGCATCCAAATAAAGATTGACGAATAATACGCGCGTCTAATTGCCTCCCGCGCACTCTGGCATGAACCCTCCTTGTGGTTAATTGATCTCTTCCTTCACTTTGGCATCTTCGGCTACGCGTTATCTTGCGACGCGCGTTCACGCTTTGACGGGGACGTTTCCCGACGCCTCGTTGGAAACTCGGCGCGCTAATTGATCAATTGCAGCTGACTCCCGTTTGTCGCCAAGGAGGTCGATATGACAACTCCCGCCAGGAAAGGTAAAAGGCGCGCCAAGACCGACAAACTGCGGACGCATATTTAAGTGAAAATCCATCCCAAAAAAGTCGAACACTTCACGCAGGCTGGCTTTACACCGAGAAACTAAAGCGAGCTTTGAGAGTCAGTGGTTGTTTGTCGATATGTGCCCTCTGATTGGCTGACGAGCAGTCCAGGGTGTACCCGACCGCTCTCACCGAAAGTCAGCCGTTATACTAGCCTGACCAGCAGGCATGTGCACAGATAGTTTGAGGGGCAGGTGCTCAAGCAAAAAATAAATAAATAAATAAATAAAGGGCACCCATTGCCAAAATTATTCATACAAGAAAATCAGTAGTACATATATATTTAACTGTTAATAGTAACTTTGGAAAAAGTTGTATTATTGATGTAAATAAATGCATATAGTCAAACGTTTGGTTTTTGTGATATACAAAAATGTCCATTGTTGTCCAAATGTCCTTTTGTCCATTGTCAGTTAACCTATAACCTGTACAACTCAACTGAAAACAAATAGAGTGGGGAACTAAAAAAATAAACAATTGAGATCACGTGGTTGCACAAGTGCACACACCTGCCTATAAACAGGGATGTGGCTGTGTTCAGAACTAAGCAATCGCCTTCAAACTCATGTTAAACGGGGGTCAGCGCACATCGCCACCCTTTAAAGTGCCTCTCACTAACGACCAATTATTAAGTTGGGAGCATTCGTACAATTTCCCCAAGGACTCAAATAAAGGCCCCTCAAATATCCAAATACTTTGGGTGGAATTGATGAGAGAGAGGGGACTATTTTGATGAATGAAGGGGCATGGGGGGGGGTGGAGGGAAGCACATTTTTCATGTAGGGCAGGTGGCTCAAACTCATTTTTGTCGCAGGCCACATTGTAGTCACGGTTTGCCTCAGAGGGCCGTTGACTGTGAAACCATATAAATGTTTAGTCGCCTCATTATTACATGTACACAACATATTGATGGACACCTAGTTTTGAAATCAGAAGTCAAGGATAATCGTTTGTTCAACTATTGTTCAAGTTACCATAAACAGAAAATGCTGACAATGTCTCGACACGACTATTTATTGTTATTATTTTATGAGAATTTGAGCAATAACCATGGAAGTTGACACAGATGATTTGCTCTCGCGGGCCACATGAAATGACTAGGCGGGCCAGATTTGGCCTCCGGGCCAAGGGCTCGGTGCTTGAGCGCCGCTTGTGCGCACATGCCCGCTAAGGAGGACGAGCACTATAGAAAACGGATGGACGGAATTCCGAAGAATCTCCCCAATGCGGCACGAGCGCCGACGAGAAGACGCACGTGTCACGGCATCCATTACAGGCCACGCAGATGCGTATCGCGACGTGGGAGGCGAGCGCCGCCGCCGACCTTGAAGCAGATGAGAGCGTAATGGATCACGTCGCGTACGAGCCGTCATCTGCGGCCTGCCGGCGAATGTTGAAAGAGCGGAGATTCCGCGCCGGTGATGACAAAGTGACGCCGCGTCGATGATCTGAGCCCGACGGGAAAAAGAAGAAAAGAGGCTGTCGGTGTACATTTTTGCAATATTGGCGAGAGTGATAAAGCTTATCATCATTATTTAGCGATCTGTGATTCCTAACCAGTGTGTCGTGCCATGAGAGATGAGGTGTCTCCAGTTTGACTTAATTGGTTTCAAAACTTACATTTAAAATGCATCTTCATCTATCTATGCCAATGGCATATAGTGACAGACAGAAAAATGTAATGTTCTTCCACGAGATGGCAAGTAACCTGTGTACCCAAAAAGCCATTTGGAACAACACAACACCACATAGCTGTGACCCTAAAGTATTGCAGGATGCTTGGATGTTATGTTAACAAAGACAAATCTATTCTCTGTATCCCACTTCCCTCACCAAAAGTCAACAATAGGTTCAAGTTATCCACGACCTCAAAGAGTACAAGCAGTATAGAATGGATGCACGCTAGGTTCAAATGAAAACCCTACAAAAACCCTCTTTGCCTCTACTGCCTGGTTCCCTGCTTCTTTCACCAAAAGTCAACTGGGACTCCAGTTTACCAACGACGCGAATGACCACAAACAGGATAGGATGGGTGCATGTAAAGTATAGAATGGATTCATTTAAGACCAATTCTAGTCTCTGGATCCCGCTTCGTCAACCGTGTTAGACTCACGACCATAATGAGGACAAGCAGTACAGGACCGGTGCATTTAATTTAAAAAAAATAATAATAATCTATACTCTCCGTTCCCCGCTTCTATCACCAAAGGTCACTGGGACGGACTCTGGCTGAAGCACACGCACTTCAGAAACAGCAATAGTTTGTTTATATCCTGTCATGATCAAAAAAACGACAGCGTGAAATAGGATAAAGCACTTCGGCCATCACAATCGTCTAGCGGTATGGTTCTCTCCCTATACGCAAACCCGACTATATCATTAATTACATTCTTGACACGTGGAGCCATCTGACTCGCTGACAAAAAGACACAAAAGGCGCTCTTTGAGAATTCCAGCGCAGATCTCATTACGTATGCCTTTTTCAATTTGCTAACACGCTCTGGGGAGAGGATGGGGTCTTTGCTCTGAAGTAGACGAAGGGGGGGGGGGTGTTCGGGGAAGGTTAAGCGCACGCTCGGATTAAGGCCTGTCAGTCAGACACAAACCGGCTGACACTCGGTGACACTGCCGCCGATTTGAAGCGCAACAATCCAGCTGCCTGATCAATGCGGTTAGGAAGAGTGTTTTCCTCTTAATTGGCACTGTTGAACTTTATACTTTTTTATACTTGGACAAGACCCACTAGATGCTTTCGTGACAAACTTGTGTTCTGCAGTAGACTTCTCGAACTGTCAGTAGGTTTCTTACTCTGGCGTGGAACAATCCAGCAGTGTAAAAAAAATGTGACTTAAAATGTTGCTTGTAATTTCAAGAAAATGTTGAAAGATGGCTGTAGTTTGGCACCGAGAATAATTATTATTAACATAAAATTTCAAATGAAAACATTAAATTAACACATTTAAATAAAATAAAATACATAAATAAAAATACAACAAAATTAAAACAGAAAATAAATGCATGCTGTTTAACTGTTCAACCTTGTCATGGCTTTTAAAATTCGTTTGTATCGTCTCGGTCTTGACTCCGAAAAGTCTCAAGCAAGTCCTGGTCTCGGACAGTGTGGTCTTCGGCGCAACACTACAATGAAGTGATGCATCTTTACAAAACAGTCTCTGCAAAAGTGACATTTTCTATTTACCCAATCTGTATTTACACTGGGTGTGTGTGTGTGGGGGGGGGGGGGGGATTGTGTGCATTAGAACAAAAAACTCATTCTGATAGTTTTGGACAGGATTTTGCTCTGCTGGTCAAACACGGTGTGATTCAGGCAAGCGTCCGTGTTTGTCAACGCGGGTTGTCGTCGGCGATGGGCTATTCCCATCCTGTCACTCACGCTGCATGGCTAAACATCCACGACACTCCCTGCCACATCTTTTTATTTAAAGATAAAACCTTAAACATCGTCCTAGCGAGATTAAAGAACGAAAGGATGGTTCTTGTCATATGACGGCGAGGATGTATTTGGGCGCCAGTGAAATAATTATAAACAAAGTGGCGGCTTGAAGGGAGGATCCGATGAAAGGTGATTTAATACTGAGATTTAATGGCTGTAATTAGTTGAGGGGCAGGGAGGGGAAGAAAACAAACACCCCCCTCATCCTTTTATTGCGGCTTGGATGTGTGCGGCGATAAGGAAGTTGTGCAGAAAGGACTCCCTCAAGCATGTAAACAGCATACAGTAAGCCACTTTTCCCAGTAGAAAGTACTTTTAATTAACTTGCTTTTTTTTTTTTCCATCTGCTCATGGAAGGCCACAAGGAGAGTCAAAGTCTTCCTTGTTTACCCAGCAAAAGCAAGACGTGGCTACGAAGCAGGAGAATATTTCATGTAAATAAAGCCGCCAAACACTTAATCCCGAGGGAAGATGAAAAGTGACTAAGCTGCTGTGGGCGACGAGGAGGGCAACTCAGACGCCGGAGCTCCACTTGTGACTGTGCATGATTATCAAGCGAGGGCGACAACGGAATGCGCGGCGAACGGGACGGTCCTCGATGCTACGCGAGGACGTCACAAAAGCTTCGAACTTCAGACAAAATGGCTTCCGGGGAGCCAAAACACGGTGTCAATTTGCCGTGGGTGGGCTCTCATGACGAATACAGCCGAGACCTTGACTTATAAGTGCCCCGACTTTTTATGTTACGAGGAGCCGTAGCTCGGTCAATTTACCACTGAGCTTTTTTTCCCACCGTGATGTGTGTTCTGTTCACGACTGTGAAAATGCAGTTTGGCAGATAGCAAACGGTTCTTCAAAAAAAAAAAAAAAAAAAAAAAGAGGCCTCGTGTGCTTGCTTCAAGCTCTTTATTTAGCCTCCCAGTTGATGTCGTCTGTAAAACTAAACATAAAGCAAAGAAAATTCCACATTGTGTATTTAACCAAACCGCATCTTGTCATTTTAACAACACACGGAGAAACAATTTAACAATACTTAGTCATATATTCTTTCTCCTCTGTGAAGAATGACCAGTACCGTGGCTTACTGAGGAGCTGAGACAGTCTCCATATATCTGTGTTATACTGCCCCCAGGTGGCCAAAGGTACACAACACAACGAGCAGCACAATGTCCATTAAATTAAAGCAAATGTTACAATAATGGTTTGACTGGTATTTACATTCAATTTAATTGTTATTATTGCATGTTTTGATCGAGTATAATACCACACAGTGCTGTTTTCGTCATTAAAAACACGTTCGAAAAATGTCTTGGTGTTTTTTTTGGCTAGCTGAAATGGTTTCATGTTATTTTCATTTGTGATACGAGTGATTCGAGTTACGAGCACAGTCACGGAACGAATTACTAAACTCCTTAAAGGTCAAGGTGCTGATTATTTGTTTGCAGACTCATTTATGCAGAGGATCAAACAACAACTCCGACGTTTTTGTTTTTATTCCATCATTACTCCACCTTTTCTATACATTTTGTGCTTGTATTTTTGGGGTTCAAATACATTGACGTGTTTGAAAAATGTTTAAGTATTTTGAAAGTGTAGAGATGAGGGGTATTTTAATGCTGGAACAATTTTTTTTTAAAGAGATGTTCTTATGTGCTCTCTTGTAGTGCGAGTGAATCTGAAACATAAATCCTATGATGGTACTAACAGCTTCTTCTTTTAAAGGTTGAAAAAATGTAAAGCTAGTATGTATTGTGTATTTGGATGATGTCTCCACCAATATATTTTTTTATACATTTTCTGCCATTGCCTTTAGGAGCTGCCCTTTCCTCGCGCAAACAAGTTGAGTTTTCCGTGTACAGTGCATGAAGTCAAACATCAGTCGCACAAAAGAGCCTACGAGAACAATAATGCAACAAACAACATTTGCAGGTAGAAAGTGTTTTTTTTTTGGGGGGGGGGGGGGTTTGGGGGTCACAAAAGTGCAGCCACCGACGGTAATGCCTCACTTAATAGTAGCTTCCACGCTAACGACCACCATTAAAGAAGTGCATCGAAGAGGAATTCATCACCGGTCGGGGCTCAACCGACTTACATGACGGTGCTCTGTCTATTTGGAAGCAGTGACCCAAAAAAAAAAACCAAAGAAAAAGCCAATTCTTTGTCAACGTGAGATCATGCAACATATGCCGACTGGCGACTTTTGGTGGCACGGTTTTCCCGCAAATTTGAATGCTCAAGGGGCGCGGCGTCGCACGATTCGCGTGCTAAAGATGTCGACTGCGTTGCTCCGGGGACAAAGCGCGTTTGATGAAAAGCGGTCTTAATAAGGACACGCAAGGTGCCATTGCGGCTCAAACTGATGGATGAGCTGCCGGCTGCGATGTGAAAGTGACCCGGCTTCCTCCTCCTTCCTCCCTTCCTCCTCCTGTTCCTCTTCTTCTTCGTGGCGGGTTTGGAGAAAGCGTTATTTTCTCCAGCGGAGCTGGAGCGTGATTGAAGTATTTACGACAAACACAAACGCGATGACGCCAAGAACGCGGGTGACAGTGACGCACGAGTGGACAGATTAGCGTGTACGGACGGCGGCGCTCTCGGTGGCGACGCCTCGCTTTATTGTCGGAAGGTTACGAGGCTCGACTCGGCGCGAGCCGCCTTACTCTGGGCCCTCGCTACTTTATGGACAGGACAAAAACACTTTTCAAAACACGCCACGCTGGAAGTCAAAATGAAACTGCACGCTACTTCCTGTGTACTGTTTAACACGAAGGGCTCCCAGTTGGATACACACTCCTGAATGATTTGATTTATTTAAATGAAGATCATGTTAACAATTTCTCCCAGTAATCATCAGCAATGATTTAACAAGGTAGGAAACAGATAAATAGCAACATGCAACACTTTATTTCAATAAAAGTATTGATGTTTTTAAATGATCATTTCTACAACAGTCCAAGGAAAGTACAATGTCCCATGACTAGTCAGCTATTTTTTACAACGGAACGTTGTAGCTACGTGCTACATGATTTGATTGAGAAGATTTTAGTTTTTACATTGATACAAAGTTTATATCGATGACTACTCTATGTTTTACTTGTTTGCTGGGAACGTCTGGCAGAATCCCCTGTTAGAAGGAGTTTCAACTCCCACCTCTGGCATAACTTCACCCACGTCCTGAGGGAGGCGGGGGACATAGAGTCCGAGTGGACCATGTTCCGTGCCTCTATTGCCGAGGCAGCCGTCCGGAGCTGTGGCCGTAAGGTAGTCGTGCCTGTCGTGGCGTCAATCCCCGAACCCGTCGGTGGACAACAGCGGTGAGGGATTCCGTCAAGCTGAAGAAGGAGTCCTTTCAGGCCTTTTTGGCCTGTGGGACTCCTGAGGCTCCTGAGGATGAGATTCGCCCGGAGTTCCTAAAGGCTCTGGATGTTGTGGGGCTGTCCTGGTTGACATGTCTCTGCAACATCACATGGACATCGGGGACAGTGCCTCTGGATTGGCAGACTGGGGTGGTGGTCCCCCTTTTTAAGAAGGGGGACCGGAGGGTGTGTTCCAACTACAGGGGGTATCACACTCCTCAGCCTCCCTGGTAAGGTCTATTCAGGGATGCTGGAGAGGAGGGTCCGTCGGGAAGTTGAATCTCTGATTCAGGCGGAGTAGTGTGGTTTTCGTCCTGGCCGTGGAACAATGGACCAGCTCTTCAGCCTCAGCAGGGTCCTGGAGGGTGCATGGGAGTTCGCCCAACCAGTCTACATGTGTTTTGTGGAGTACTGTTGGGGGGCTTCGGGATTATGAGGTACCGAACCCCCTGATACGGCCTGTTCGGTCCCTGTACGACCGGAGTCAGAGTTTGGTCCGCATAGTGAGTGAGTCGGACTCGTTTCCGGTGAGGGTTGGACTCCGCCAAGGCTGCCCTTGGTCACCAATTCTGTTCATAACTTTTTTAGCTAGAATTTCAAGGCGTAGAGGGGGTCCGCTTTGGTGGCCTCAGTATTGCATCTCTGCTTTGTGCAGATGATGTGGTTCTGTTGGCTTCATCAAGCCGTGATCTATCACTCTCACTAGAGCGGTTCGCAGCAGAGTGTGAAGCGGCTGGGATGAAAATCACCACCTCCAAATCTGAGACCATGGTCCTCAGTCAGAAAAGGGTGGAGTGCCCTCTCCGGGTCGGGGATGAGATCCTGCCCCAAGTGGAGGAGTTCAAGTATCTTGAGGAAGAATGGAACAGGAGATCGACAGGCGGATCGGTGCGTCGTCTGCAGTGATGCTGACTTTGTATCGATCCGTTGTGGTAAAGAAGGAGCTAAGCCGAAAGACGAAGCTCTCGATTTACCAGTCGATCTACGTTCCTACCCTCACCTATGGTCACGAGCTGTGGGTCGTGACCGGAAGAACAAGATCCCGGATACAAGCGTCCAAAATTATTTTCCTCCGCAGGGTGTCCGGGCTCTCGCTTAAAGATAGGGTGAGAAGCTCGGTCATCCGGGAGTGGCTCAGAGTAGAGCCTCTGCTCCTCCGGATTGAGAGGAGCCAGATGTGGTGGCCCGGGCATTTGTTTAGGATGCCTCCCGGACGCCTCCCATGTGTTCCAGGGCACTTCCCTACCGGGAGGAGACCCCGGGGACGACCCAGGACACGCTGGAGAGACTACGTCTCTCGGCTTGCCTGGGAACGCCTCGGGATCCCAGAAGAGGGATCCAGCTCCCAGAAGAGCTGGATGAAGTGGCTGGGGAGTGGGAAGTCTGGGCTTCCCTACTGAGGCTGCTGCCCCCGCGGATAAGCGGAAGAGAATGGATGAATGGATGTGTACCGCTAAAAGTCACCGTGAGATTCACCTCCTTGATGCTCACAGCCAATCGGCTGCTCTTCTGCATCCTTCAATGAGAGCGTGTCAGAAAGACGTAAGAGATATCCCGTCTCAAAGAGGAAACAGCGCACTTCTGTCAGACGTTCGGCGGGTATATCAGTCCGTTGAAGGCGATCTGATGCAGAGTGATGTACGTATCAATGTCGGCGTATAAATCCCGCTGTCACTGTCAGCTGCCGCCTTTGCTTTTGTGTCGCGGGAAAATGAAACGATTACCTGTTCAGTTGATGCCGTGGGCGCAGGGTTATTTTTCTCGTGAACGTCGTTTCCAATGAAAATCAGACGTTTTGGGACACTTTTCATTCTACCAGTAATTGAAAACAGTAATTGTAACAGTAATTGAAAATACACGCCCCACGAGTGACAGCCGGTGCAGACACCGTATCGACACAATGAATTACGTACTCGCCTTTTAGATGCAGAGACCCCGCAAAATCTGCTTTAGTTTTTAACACATAGCCCAGCTGACGTGGGATAAGAAAATAAATAAATGAATCAAACATTTTATATAAAAAGAAAATAACATTTCAAAAAAGTTATTTTTTATGTTTTGTTATGTTGTTGGGGGAGAATGGTTGAAAAAAAACTTCCGTTTAAAAATAAAACTATATTTTGTTTGTTGAAAGATTTTTTGGGGGGGACAACAACAAAGAAAAAACATATTTTTACAAAATGGAGGTGGAAAGAATTGTTGAATTAATTTTTTTGTTGATAAGTTAAACTTCTTTCATTGTGTTTTTTGTTGAAAAAGATGGGAGAGTAATAAAAAGAACTATTTTTGGAAAAATAAAATGTTTTTTAAAACTTTACCAATTAAAATTGAAATAATCAAATTTTTCTGTTGAAAAATAAAAACCGTTTTTATCATCATTTTTGTTGTTGTTGCAAAAATGTTTGGGCCCCAAAAACTTTTTAGTTTAAAAAAATAAAATTGTTTGTCGAAACACAAAGCGTTTTGGGGAAAAATAAAATTATTGAAAAAGATATATACAACGTGTAAAAAAAAAAAAAAAAAAAAAAAAAAAGAA
This sequence comes from Phycodurus eques, assembly GCF_024500275.1. Classification (NCBI taxonomy): domain Eukaryota; kingdom Metazoa; phylum Chordata; class Actinopteri; order Syngnathiformes; family Syngnathidae; genus Phycodurus; species Phycodurus eques. The sequence continues at coordinate 27,201,815 of NC_084531.1, forward strand.
AGAAAATTATACTGAGAAACGGTTTACTTTTTGGGGAAAATGGGAAAACTTTTGCTGAAAAAAAAATTATTTGATGAAAAAAAAAAACGATGAAATGATAAAACTTGTGAACCCATAACCCATAGAACCTTAGAGGGGAACTGGATAAAGATGAAGATATGGTATTATATCTTCTCTTTTTGCCATTTTAAGTCCCTTTGGGAGTTTGTCTCCGTCCTGAATTTAAATGGTAGTCCCATCTATCATTTTGTCACCATCAAGCAAGTCGATGTCGCCACAACCCATTAAATCTTGGTTAGGATCAAGATACAGGAATATAATTTCACTGTCACCAGAACCATCTGTCCACAGTGAAAAATGTCCTCCAATCAAAACGTCCTCCTCTGTGAACCAGGAAGTAGCCTGCTCGCACACAAACAGTTAATTGCTGAAAAGCTTGACTATTCACTGTTTATGTATTCAGACCAAAGCAACAAAAAGTATTACTTTGGCCCATCGTGTGGAATCTCGGTATTGATGAGCTTCATGTGAAAGTGAACTACTGAACTGATTTTGATCTTCTCACAATCGCTTCCCATCCACTTGGCTCGATGGAGTACATTTCCCATGACTACCTCTCGCGTTTGATTGACAGCGGCGAGACGACAGGGCGCGCTGATACCGAAGAGTTGGAGATCAAATTCCTCCCGTACTCTAGGAGTTATTTTATACGCCGTACTCCAGCTGCATACTGTCTGGTGTCTATGTCAAAGTCGATTGATAGCGTCAGCGGGGGAATGTCGGAATCTCGGGCTGTCGTCGCGGGAGCCAGCATGAACATCCACGCCAAAACCGACGAAATCACTGACATATCGGACTCGTTACAGTAAGACACATCTTTAATACGTCACATTGGTGAAGCGGCAGTCAAAGCATCTGGAAAAAGTCTTTTTTTTTTTTTTTTTTTTGCGACATAGTGGCCAGGGACATTTATTTAATCAATTGTAGGTGTCAATCAGGGTGGAGGCATCCCAGAAATAAAAATGATACAAACCTATTGTATTAGGTTTGTCGCATGCTAACAAACGGACGGCTAAGTAACATATTCATTCATGCATTCATAATTTTCCAGAGGAAAACCGGCATCGTCTTGGTGGCTTACGTTTGTCGCATGCTAAAATGCTAACTGAAATGGACACAAATCGTTTTATTTGGATTGTGCAGGAATTGGCCATCGTAACATTAGGAGAATTTTCTCAAAAGTAGGCAATTTTGTCATTGGCATTTAGGGATAGACGTGGTAGTTATGTTTAATTGCCGTTTGTGGATTATGAGGGAAAATCCCTCTCTGGACACCGACAGTTTGCGAAAGCCTGCTGCAGTGTATACGTGCACATGTACCGCATATGACGTGCTCATGCGTGGCACTGACTGACTGCTCGGGAATTAGGGCGAGGCAGACTAAAATACGGCGTAATCTATCATGTTTCCCCGTCACAATTCGGGCCTTCAGCCTCAGAAAGAAGCCACCTGGCCCGCCTATCCCCGCCATTTCTCAGGTTTTGACAAGCAGACGATGATATTTCGAGCCCTGAGACATATCTTCAGGTAATTGGTTCTCCACCTCACGACCAGCGGGAGACGGTAGCTCTTCTGCTTTTTTTTTTATGTGGAATTGAGTTTTGAGCTAATTTTGTATTTTAATTTCCAATATTTATTAGCGTCCATGTTCTCTCATTTTCAACATGCTAACATTAGAGGACCATTTCGGAACACGAGTTATTGCGCTTTCACCTCGCAGCTGTTTGTATGCTTCCAAACTGCAGTTTCTCCCTTGATTCACCTGTGAGTTTCTTTTGCCAATAGCTGCCATTGATTTTGACCTAGAGGCAACTGAAGCCTCCATATAAAACTTTTATACTTATTTTAAAAATGATTTTATTTTTTGAGAAACAGAGACAAGCCACAAAATAAAGAAAAAAAGAGCCAATGGCAGTGGCAGTGTTTCATTCTGTTGCTTTTTTTTTTGGGGGGGGGGGGGCAGAGGGGACTATGCACCAGGATTGGAGGAGATATTTTGGAGCAGGTACAGAGGCGTGCAATTATTTCTATTTGAGGGTGCACCTGAAAGAAAACACTGCCTCAAAACTCACACATTTTTTGACATGCAGGGAAAATATATGCATTTTAGGAATCCTGAACACGGCCAAACCTAAACTCCCCCGAAACACCAGGGGTGGACATCTTTTATTATAACATGACAAAAGAAAATGTCGCAAGGACCCATGCCTAAAATTGGCAGAGAAAAAAAAAAGGTCGGCCACTTTGCTTTAAAGCAGTCATTTCGGACCGATTCTAGATCTTGTGCTTTAACAAATTCCAACTAGAGAATTCGCCCAAAAATGTCTAACACCCCCTCGGAATGTTAGAAAAGAATTAGCCCCCGACAGCAGTTTTACCGATCCACACAAAATCTGGTATATAATATAATAATGCACGGAAAAGCCTCAGTGACCTATGGCGGATGTTGAACAGGAAGTCTCCCGCTTAGTAACGCCTCATGGGAAAGTTGAACTTTTGAATTAGCTACACCTTCCGTGCATACGCCGATTTCATTTCACCTGAATTTCTTTCTCCTGGATGCTTACGGCTACAGACCATACTTGGCACTACCACTGCAGAAAATTCCACATTGTACGTCACTGGACTGAGGATGTCGCATGAGTTGGGAAAAACAGCTCCATAGAACCTTTTTTTAAAAAATAAATAAATTGCGCTGATACTTTGAGAGTCTAGCAGGGTGTTTGAGTTTAACACCGAGCAGGGGCACCAGTGGCCGTGTGGTGGAGAAGCCCAATCTGCACCTTATGCCGCTAATCCCTTTAACATACACAGCCTTGCAATGACATGCACTGACCCACTTTGTTCCACGCTCCCTCCCTCAGACGGTCTGACATTTACGTCGCCGCCATACCCGCCGCATCTGCAGTCGCACACTCTGTGGATCGCCGCAACGCTATGGCCTTCCTTCGACCTTGTTCGGTTTAAAAAAAGAGCGTATATTCTCGTACAATTATTCGTCACAGAGTAGAATGGGTTTATGCAGCATTAAAGCTCAGAGCGGAGTCCTCTATGCGGGACCAAAAAAAAAAAAAAAAAGAAAGAAAGAAAAGGGCAATTTGTGATATTAATGTAAAAACAATGGTTAAATCAGATGGCCTTATCCGCAGCTATTTGACGAAAAACTTTCTATAGTGCCACAAAAATGGTACCTAAGCTCCAGCTAGTAGGAAAGTAGTAATTTGTGTCTGTGAAGTATGATGCGGTGATACATTTTGACTGAGAGTCTGTATGTTGCAGATGAACTTTTTTTTTTTTGGGGGGGGGGGGGGGGGCGACCTATCCTCCGCTGTTTGCTGTTTTTGTGTTCAGGCCAAAGCCACGTCTAATATAAAAATTGCTTTGGCCCCATATGCACTTATGTTCAACTTCATTTAGTCAGGCTACAGCTTTGTCTAATCAAAAGAAGAACAACTGACATCTTGTGGCATCTACAGGCAATTCCAAACCTTTTGTGTGGGCAGTAATTACTTGCAGATTTTAGCTATTCGCGGCAGGGCTTGGTCCCTCTATATAATAGTTTTTGTAGGTATAGTATGTTCTAAATGAAAAAAAAAAAAGCATAATACATCTCCTTTAAGTCTTTGTTTTATCTTGTGACTGCTGCAAATAAATAGAACAGAGCCCAGTAGTGTACGTGGAGCATACGCAGTGTAATAAATATCGCAGCTCCGCGACTGTGAGTGAAATGATTATTTTATCAGTAAATTCCGGAATTTCAAGCGGCTGTGATAACAGAGAGGCAAACACTCAGGCCTTGAAGGAATTTTGTCTCCCCCAGCATCCTGCCAGTTTCGTTCCGCTGCCCATTTGTCAACAGGATGTCCAATCGCTCAGTGCCAGGCGGGCAAATCAGCGCCTTGTCACTTTTGACATGACAATCGCCGCGCTCAGACGAGTCGGCGTGGCCGCTGTGCCTCGCGGCGACGTGGCTCCATCAAAAAGAAAAGAAAAAAAAAAACGCCCAGAAGAAAGGCAAAGCGGACGTATAAGAGCGGTGAGGCGCCTTTGAGATGGAGGACATTTCTTTTATCACGGGAATCAAAACCCTGAATGAGCAGTGTGACCAAACCTCACTTTGCCGTACAGAGAAATGCGGTAGAATGATGGCATACAATGCATGGAAATACTGTACATGCAAGCTGGCTTGTCAGTCAAATTTACTTCAATATAACGTGACATATTTCCATGGTAGAAACCCGATCGATCGATACAGTAAAACAATTCAAAGCTACAATATTTTCTAACTCACGATCGCGATCGTGCACGTGCTATTGCGCTACTTTAGTTAGTTCTGCTATGCAGAAGAGGCATTTGACTGCGATCTCCTTTTTTTTTTTTAGGTGTGAAATGATCCCCACCTTTGGACATTCTGCCTTCCACGCACGCTTTCGTCCTGGCTCGGCGTCACCGTTAAGACCTTTTCAGTGGAGACTTCACAGAAAGATAATTAGTTCGCCCGCGCACACATAAACAGTATTTAGCTTGACTAGTGCCCAAGTAAGCCGCACTCCACTTACACAGCGGTGGGTGTCATTTCCACACCTACTCCAGCCCGGCGTCTATGAAGTGTTCTCGCATTTTTATGACACCCTCCCACGTCTGCTTTATATGGTTTCGCATGTTCTGCCCTTAACAGAAAGTTCCACATATGTTGCTCACGCGATAAATCAAAGAGGCTCTCAACGAAGCACAGCAGATTTATAGTGCAGTTATTAAGTATCAAGTTTCTCGCTCGTGGAAAAACAGTAATAATTCAGAAGAATGCACATCTCTCATTAATTTCACACGCTAAGAAAATAAAGCATTTGTTAAACTAGTGGCAAATTATGTTGTGCTAGATATGCTATGCTACGGCTTCCACCAAACTAAATTACAACTGTTGTACTGTATACAATACTATGCTATGGTATGTAATGTTGTTATGCTATACTATGCAAAACTATGTTAGGGTGCTATAGTTAACTCCTTGCATAGCATACATTTCATGGTGTGCAAGAAGTTCCACGATATCCTGGTGTCTTGATACACAAGTGAGCCGACTCACTGTATGGGTTTCTCAAGATACGAGCCGTCATTTGGCCGATTTTTTTTAATTTGTTTTTTTGCTTTGACTTGCTAGCGCAAACGTCAGACAAGAACGCTGTAACAATCAATCGCGTTTCATTTACATAGCACTTATCATACATGGAAAACAACCCAAAGTGTTTCACACCGATACAGAAACAAAATACATACACAAAAACCCACCCCTCCCCCTCCCTCACAAATAAATGCAACCCACACAAAAAAAATAAAATACAAATAAAAACGCACCCACACACACCCGCACATACACACAAACACAGCACCTATTGACTAATAGCAGCGACATAGACACGGCACAGCACGGAGGATCCTGGTGAGGAAAGACAACCCGTCTTTCCTGTCAAACACGTACACAACCCTTTTAGCAAGTGACATTTGAATGCAAACTGTGTAGCAAAAATTATAGCCTTTCAATTTCGCAGTACTCAGTTATATATTCTTTATCCTCTGCGAGGAACTGAGGCATCTATACTGTACAGACTTTCATCTCACTGTAAATCTGTCTGTCTTATACTGCCCCCAGGTGGCCAAAGCAGGCAGCAGTATAATAATTATTCAATTGGTGAGACAAAAGCTTGAATTCATTTTAATTATATTTCATTATGTCAATACTGTTTTCATAAAGTAAAATATTATAGAATGCTATTTTTCGTGTTTAAAAAAAACTTTTTTTTTTTTTATTGGGGAAGGCTGGAACGGATTAATGTAATTTCCATTCATTTCAATTGGGAATGATGATTTGCGATATGAGTGGTTTGAGTTACGGACGTGGTCGTGGAACGAATTAAACTCATATGATAAGGCACCCCTGTATTTTGTTGATACCAATTTTTCAGACCGAGTGCAAGTACTTACATTGGAGTAATCGGTTGTGATGAAAATATCTAAAAAAAAAAACACATTCACTTTCATCTACAAAACAGTGCCTGAATGCAACTCACGCAGCTGCTATGTAACTGCTCGTGTAAACAAGAACAGTGTTAATTTCACAACAAATGGGCGAAGAATAACGTAGAGACAAACAAAATACAACGCAACTGACAACGAGATGCATGGAGTTCCACGGGCTCGGTTGCCCAACACACGAACAAAGTGCAAATTTGTTTCGCGTGAAGAAAAAAAAAAAAAGTGTGTTTCCGCCACTGTAAAGGCGACAAACATCACAGCCCGGACTCATCACAATTAACAAAAGCTGTTGTGAACACTACACGGCAAAACACAAAACACACAGAGAAGTTTTCAAACAATTACAACTATGTCTTGTCATACCTACTACAGTATGCTATGCTGTTATGGTTGTTTGTTATGTTTAAATTGTTTATGTTTGTTATGTTAATGTTTTTAGATGATGTTTTTTTTAAGTTATGTTCATGTTTTTATGTTACGTTGTTATCTTATGTTACGTTACATTATCCTGCAAAATTGCAGTTCGTTCTGTAACGCGATGCTGTCATGTCATGCTTCGCGATGTTATAACGTAACGTTGGTCAGTTGAATTCACAACGCTCGTTGTTTTAATGTGTATTCTTTATGTAGTTGGCAAAGTGGGACAAGAGCATATGTGGCCAGCTGTACATAATCGGACAACACAAACAGTGTGAAATGTATCGGAAAGGGGTTCCGCTGGCTGGCACTATTCATTTCCGTGATGCGTTTTTAATGGTGCTTCCGGAACGGGCTATTAAGGTTATGATGGCCTCTCTCGTTGTGGATGGCAATTTTTTATTTTATTATTTATTTATTTATTTATTTATTTTAAATGCGGTTTCACCGATAATGTAAGTATGCATCTTATTAGCAGGGCTCCGTGCACCAGTGCAAATATGAGACTTGTGTCATTGTTACCGTGGAATTAATGACTTCTCTATTGTTTACTTCCACTTTTTGGCACAAAATGTCTGTTCCAGAAAGACAGACAGACAGACAGACAGACAGACAGAAAGACAGCATTTGCTGTGCACGGCGGGTAGAGAGAGAGTGGAGCGCCAGCGACAAGGGGAAGACGTTATCCACTCGGCCAACGCACAAATGTATTACAGTGTTTGTGTGACTTTTGGCTCAATTACACCACCGTGTATTGATGTCAGTTCATTTCTTTACATTCTCTTTATTATGTTTATGTTATTTATTATTATTATTATAAATAATAATAATATTATTATTATAAACATTATTATGTTTATTATCTTTTTATATTTCTATTTTTTTTTCTATAAACATGCATCGTTTTTTCTATTTTGCAATGCAGTGCTATTTTCTCCATTAAATCATATGACAAAAATGTTGGTGTTTTTATGTTGTGTTTTTTTTTAAGGGGGGGTTGGAACCCATTAATGGCATTTGCATTCATTTCAGTGGGGAGGGCTGACTTGAGATAAGAGTGATTTGAGTTCCAAGCGTTTGAATTCACAGAATTTGCGCTGGAGGAAAAAGGGATGTCTCTCCTTTATTGTATGAAAGATATGCTCTCCAACCTGCCATATTGTGATGGCGTGCTGTGTAAATGACAATAATGGTTTCCCCTCATCAGTGCTACTTTTAGTGTATTTTCAGCCATTATCATGCAAATAGTTGTTGCCTGGCATCTTTTTCCTGCCAAAGCCTTCACAGCACAATAGAGACTCGGGTTCATTAAAACATCACACTGTTGACTCGGGGGGAGCCACTGGCCTGCCAGACGGGCCCGTGCCAGAGCCGTGGACTCGTGCCACCTGCCACGCGGAGGCTGCTCACCTCAATTAAAAAAAAATAATAATAAATTTAAAAAAGCCTTATAAAGTGCCTTCTATTCATTTGAAATTCAGCTCTCGTTCCCAGCACAACAATTCAGTATTCACCTGCGAAGACTCCAAACCTATTTCAGATAACTCTGTCTATGACTCAGCTGATGGTGTTTTCATAATGGAAAGTGCGGGCCGCAATAGGCGTGAGGAGGGGCTTCAAAAAAATAGCTTGTGTAAGGTATAATGGACGTGCCTGCGATCTGGGGACTTCGCAGCGAGGGGAGAGACATCGTAATCATTCCTAGATTAGCCCTTTTTAAATAATTGCTACTTGCCACCACGGCGGGCAACTGGTTAGCACATCTGCCTCACAGTTTTGAGGACCGGGGTTGAAATCCCAGCCCCGCTTGTGTGGAGTTTGCATGTTCTCCCCGTGCCTGCGTGGGGTTTCTCCGGATACTCCAGTTTCCTGCCACATCCCAAAAACATGCATCGTAGGTTGATTGGAGACTCTAAATTGCCCGTAGGTGTGAATGTGTGCGCGAACGGTTCTTTGTTTCGATGTGCCCCTGCGATTAGCTGGCGACCTGTTCAGGGTGTAACCCGCCTCTCGCCCGAAGATAGCTGGGATAGGCTCCAGCACGCCCGCGACCCTTGTGAGGATAAAGCGGTACAGAAAATGGACGGATGGATGCCACCACGGCCTATAACGGCGCTACGCTACCTGCGCAGAAGTAATAGCCAGGTGTATAATAGGCCTGTCAAGGTGAATGACGCCTTTTTTTTTTTTTTTTTTTTTTTAAAACGTACAATACGAATCCATCCGAACAACGCTGGGTTTGCTTATTTCTGGGCTATTTTGTGATGCAATCCAACAAATTAATCCGTGATGAACAGAAAGACAACCACTATTGTACTGGCAGACATCATGTTTATCATGCGTAACTTTTCAGAATCAACAGTTAGTAAGTGGTAGGGAAAATCAAATAAATGTTGATCATTTGGCAGGGTTTTCGCTTGACTTTACCAGCCTTGGATGATATTGAGTACAGTACAGTGAACAGTGATTGGATACATTAGTCTTCCTGATTTTTTTAGGTGTACGCACTTTGGTGTCACGCATGGGTCACTCCCCTGCCCCATTACTCCCCCTGCCCCATTATATAAGACTTGAACCCAAGCATGTTAGGTTACAAGGTCAATAACAGTAAAATTCCACCAGATGGTGGCAAGGTAATAATTTGCTTTTATAAATTGCTTTGGCCTGAAAATGTTTTCAGCAAATAATGTGGGGTAGTTAAAAAAATTATAATCTGCAAATATGCAAACCCGACCATGAATATGCAGAGGTTCACTGTATGGGGGTATTGTTTTTCCGATGGAGTTTATAAAGCACAAATGTATTCCAAATCAATTTAGAACTGGAACAATTATTTAACTCTAAAGTCTGATTTTGGAGCGTTCTAAAGTTTGCCATTTCCAA